>NC_086228.1:32215680-32515680 GCF_036321145.2 Pelmatolapia mariae | reverse complement strand
TGACAAGTCTTTTTCTCAACCTATTTAGTTTTGATAGTCATTAATAAATAGAGTCCCCAGAAAAAATGTACATGTTCTAGTGTAATGCCCTTTTTCAATAACTGTCTTATTCTTACTGAAAATTATTATCCTAACCCTACAATTAGAGTTTGACCATCTTTTTTTACCCATTAGTCATGTTTTTTTTTATGTTTGCATATTAACAGCCTTGTTAGCTTGTCTACATGTCACCAGCGTAGACACAAAGCTTCACAGATCTGGATTTTAAACATGTGTTTTCTGACACATTAGAATTAGTTTCATGACAGTGACTCAGGGGCAGTAAAGAAGTTGCAAAACAGTTTGCAACTTTTCACAGGCCCTCAAGCTGTGCAGCTTGGCTTGAGCCATTAGTCAGAAAAACAAACGCAACCTGGATGCTAAAAGAAGTCATCCCTCTCTCATTATACAGTACCTGGACTTTTACATCACAAAAACCTGAACTTGAATTGAATGGATAACAGTAACAGTAGTTTATCACCGACCTCAGCACGTGGGTTTGTTAGCTTGCCTGTTGTGTTGCATGTGCTCATTCCCTACCTTTTTATTTGAATTGACTTGTTGAAGGGTACAGGAAGGTGAACAAAATGCCAGGGGCAGAAAGTGCTAATTAAAAGCTGTTCTCACAGAGGACATCCGGTTGTCATTTGAGGCAAAAATCACAAACCTTTCCCATAAAAAGTTTAAATGCTTCAGGTACAGCTTAAGCTGCATTGGTTACAATTTAGTTTGATGAGCTACCCAGTCTTGAATCTTTACACTTGTCCTTTCACACTACTTAGATGCCGGACCTTAAAAATATCCTGTCAAGAAGCTTAAAGTAGAAGTTGGTGTACTATCCCATAGGCTGAAATAGGCTTCTCCTGAAGTTAACAGCCATCCTAGATCTTAATATACAACTTTAGACTAGTTTTATTGGAGTTCCATACAAGCACTGAAGCCCAAATCACACAGACTTAGAAACTGACTGGTGAGTATTCATTGCTCTGTTGGTAAGGGGTTGTTAGCAGTCACTAGGTGAAACTGGTAAAAAAAAGAAAAAAAGAAAAGTTTTTGTTATTGTTATTATCTTTTATGAAATAAGAGCTTTCAATGCCTGGTCTTTTTAAAGAAATCCATCACATGCATTAACATCACTGGCTGAAAATCATGAAGGAAAGTGCTTGATATTTGACTGGCTAACTTTCTCCACAGTGAAAGTTCATCCTCTGAACTTTCTTCCTGTCATGGGCGGTGCTAGGATGGACCCAAAAGAAGACACAGTGCACAAAAGACATCAAGTTCGATATAAGTTTATTTAAAGCAGGAATACTATGGAACACTGGGAGAGTTTTGTGGGACGTGTTTTCTGAAAAAGAAGAGAGCAGAATTAGCAGAGAGCGGAGCGTGCAGTCAGGTGTGAATAGGTAGTGAAAGGGAATTTGTCTTACTTGTGACGTTGAGGAGGAACGCAGCAGGGGAAATGGTGAGCTCCGTGGAAGATGGACAGAAAGCTTTCGGGTATGGAGCAGGAGGGCTGGCCAGCGAGATCAGATCTTCAAGTAAACAGGTCGAATGGAACAAGTTACCTTGCAGGTGAGTGGCAGCATGGGAGGCAGGTAGCAGCAACGGAGAAAGCCTGGTGGGTACAGAGATGAAACTAGGAAGTAACCAGAATGCCGTTTACTAATTAAACATTACAAGTTAGAGAAAGGCGGGTATCAGCCGCCAGAATCACCACCACCTAGAAGGGAAGAGTAGCCGATCAACGACACCCATGAGCATCTAGTTTAATATCAATTTTCAGATTCTGAAGATTCATGTCTCACTAAGAGGGTTGTCTTACTTTTCAGTGTCTATTATCTGTCTATTATCTGTTTTTTTCAAAAGGCCTACTTGAGGATTCAGATTTGGTCTTGGGAGTCATTTTCATGAAGGGCAAGGGTTTGGTACTTCGATCTGATGTCTTACATTTGGGGTAAAATGCTTAACAGTGGATTAATGTAAATTAAATCCAACAAAGACGAAGCATTGGTATTAACAAATAGCGAACCTATAGCCAAAATCAAAGAACTGTTCATCCAAATGTCGTTAATTTGGAAGAGATTCATTTTGAAATAAGCAAAGGTTCAGTTCAGGTCCTGGAAATTACATCCCTGTTGTTACAAGTGTAACACTTAAAGGTTTTTAATTCAACAAGCAGAGGTTTTAAAAAAATCACCCTAAAGGTCAGAAAAAGAATATCTGTTTTCTCATATCTGACTGTTATGACACCACAGGGGATTTTCTTTCCCTACTCCCTGCTCTATTCTCATACCTTTTATTTTTCATTGTCAAGTTCCTAATTGCACTGTTCTTGTCACGACCTGTGGGATCAGCAAGGCGCTGATCGTCCTATTCCCTCTCTCTCCTGTTTTGCCAGGGCGGAACTCATGGTGGGTTCATGCCCTCGGCCCATGCCTTCCTGGACTGGGAACACCTGGGCCTCATCAGACCAGCTGATATATTTAAGAGGGAGGAGGTCTGCTGTTCGACGCTGGATTGTTGTGAAGACTCTTGTTACTACAAGTCTAGCCGAAGTTTCCCGTGCCGACATATCAGACGTTAACGTGTGTTTCTGTGTCTCTAGATTCCCCGGACCCGTCCCCGTGTTTCCCCGTGTTTCCCCGTGTGGAGTGTGGAGAGAGGTCGGAGTGCACGTATGTGTGATTTCCCCGGAGTGGACGTGTGTGTGATTTCCCTTTTTCCCTGGAACCCTGCCCCTCACGTCTTGTAAATAGCACAGTCCTCGCACTACCTGTAAATACACTTGGTGAAGAAATTGTAAATAAAACTCTCTCTGTTAAATCGCAACTCCGGAGTCCTGCATGAGGATCCTCAGAGCAACCCGTGACAGTTCTGGCATTAAAATGTATAAGCAGTAATCATTCCTCTAGATCAGTCTAACACAGGTCTTCACATATTACTGATATTCTGTCAGCATGCCTTTCAGACCTACATTTATATAACTCACCACCTCAAACAAGCTGTTCTGCTGGTTCTACCCCAACAAAAGCAGCATCTAAGCTATGATTTTATTAATATAATATACTGATCTGTTGAGCTGTTGATCCAAATGGGACATAGGTGCTCAAGAATGTCTGCAAAGTAGAAGCAACACCTCCTCCCCCCCACCCTGTCAGATGTTATACAGAAATGTTTTGCTAGCTTGAGCATAGATGCTTTCTTCCGTCAAAGCTACTTCCACATCTATATGGGTGTTTTTTGAAAATCTGAAAAGCTCCATTTTCCTGAGATTCAATTTATGTGTAGGTGAAGGCCAAAACATATAGAAAAGGCTGCGTTCATCAAACTACCCATGTATGTGTAGGGCAGAGTGATGTGTTGAGTATTTATAGAAGGTGGAGTTCAACAGGAAGAAAACAGTTCTGACAAGAAACTCAACAACAAGTGATTGATCAAACAGATGTGTTTTTGGTGCTTTGAGCACAACAAGCCATTTAGTTTAAGCAAACGGCACACATCACTACAGCTGATAAAGACTCTTTTTATGTATGGCTAGACCGAACATTAGCATTATCAATATATTTTGAAGAGCAGTCATGCCTTCACTTTTTAAATATCACTTAAAACGAACCAATATATTTTTTTCATTTTCCACAACGTAACCCTAACTCTGTTTTAATGGGGCATGGTAGGAAAATTGTGACAGTCTAATTCCAGAAACAAATATATGAATTTGATATTTACATCATGGTTTCAAGCACACCATGTGCATGATTGGACTTGAATATATAATTACACACATTATTAAAAATTTTGCTTATTATGGATTGGCCCCAGCCCACCTGTGACCCTGATAAGGATAACCGAAGAGAATGGTTTCGATGGATGAATATTTGTATGGAACATCAGTAACCTGATTACTCGTAACTTGTACACAACAGTGTGAGCAAATGAACCACAGGATTGCAAAAGCAGAAAAGCAGCAGGTTATGTGAGCGTCTGTCCACTGCAGTGTCCCTTTGTAGGCTGCATGTAAACCTGGGATTACACAGAAATTGTCTATATCAACAAAGGACAGGAGGAATGGAAAATGCAAGACTGAAAAAGCAAGAAGGTTAAATTAAGTTACTTTAATAAAGAGACTCAAAATTAAGGCTTATAGGGCAGTAGGTACATTTAGATGTAAATAAACTTGAACACTAGCAAAAGTGGCTGAGGTTCAGGAAAGAGAACGGATCATTCATTATTTAGTCACAGTTTGATCCCCATGGACAGTATACCCAAATTACCAAATTGCTCCTGAAAATCTGGCCAGCAACTTGCTGGAGGGTGTGCATCAATTAAAGTTCCCATTAAATAAGTAATGCTGTTCTTTTCATGTTTTAGTGCAAATATATCCTGGTTTTTCATTCTGTGTTACTCAAACGAAAAAGATCAAAATTCATCTATGCAAACACCTGACATATGTTGATTTCAAGAGGCCTTCATACCACTCGACTACAAAATTGCCCATTGACATCAAACTATGTCAAAAAAGAGTTTTGTGGTAACTTTTTCAGCGCTGGTCCTGCTTTAGTGTCGTTGATGTTATACGTGGACTTTATTTAAACCCAGATTTGTCTTTTTTATTTATTCCAATCAAAGACTTTGTGTTCTTTCAGATTTAAAATCTTTGTATGAAAGAATCAGGGGAAGCCTTAATGTTCACCAAGTGGTAAACTGTTGACTTTGAAAGTCTGTACTCAGAGCTGATTGAATGGGAGTACCACGTTCTTCTCTTCCTCCACAATTAACATCATGTCACATAGTTTCTCTGTTGTTATGCTGAAGTTGTTCAGTGGCAGAAGCTGGAGGGAAACGTCTTAGGCTACGTCCACACTAGCCCGGATAGATTTGAAAACGGCGTTTTTGTCTGAAAACGCTCCGCGACCACACTAGTGTTTTCAGTCCTTTTCACAGAGTTGTGCGTTCACATTGAAACGGCTGAAAATGCTTATGTTCCAGTACTGCTCATGCGCAAAAGCGAATGAGAATTAAAGAATTTGAAGAAAAGCTATCTGGATGCATGTACAAACTGATATTAATCTTTTTTAGGGCTGTAAAAATTGAGAGCAATCAAAACAACTGCTGTATAATGCACTCCGCTATCTTTGTTTAATTAGTCACATGACGGCATCACATGACTAAAATGCATCATCGTTTTAGAAAGTCTGCTTTTTTCGAGTGTCCACACTGCGACGGGATAGCTCCGTTTTGAAATGTATGCATTTTCGTGAGCGTTTTCAAAACACTGTGTTTTTCCTTGGGGGAAACGCCATCTCAGTGTGGACGGGAGGCCAAAACGGAGAGAAAACAATGTGTTTTCAAACGAAAACGCATTCGTGTGGACGTAGCCTCAGACTTGGCTTTTAGATTATCCATTAACACTGTGTTCACATCTCATCTATCTGCATAAACAAACACAAGCATAACAATAAATGATGCCCTTTTACTTTAAAAGTCAGACTACCGGTAATTATCTCATTTTGTCACATATTGCTTGCTTTGGCTGTTTGGCAACATAGACAGACAACAGCTCATCCTAACTACAAATTATAAACAAGACATTCAGAGACTGTACCTATAAAAGTTGAAACTGTTTTTTAAACATGATTACTATCTGAAATGCCCAGGGATGCTATAGGACTCAGCAGAGACTATCTAAGCCTGAGGGACAAATTTGGGGTGCAGAAAACTGTGAATATCAAACATTCTACCAGCTGCACATCTGACAGCAGCTTTGCCAGACTTTGGGACTGTTTATTAAAATGTCTACCCCATCTTTCATATCATGTAAAGAGTGAATGACTTGTTTTCAGTAAATGGACAGAAAGGAAATTGGCAGCACAACCTTAATGTGAGACAAGTGGATTTTTTTTACTACATTTTTGACCACTCAGAAAGTCTATACTCAAATCTAAGATTAGTAAATTGAAGTATTATGGGGATTTTTTTTTGCTCCACAATTACCATCTTGACACATAATTTCCCTCCTGCTCCAATGGAGCTGTTTACATTTGGCTTCATTAGTTTTTCTAGTAGCATAGTGGAGACACTGGTTCCCTCTGATATCTAAAAAGAACCTAGTAATACCTTTCTTTTTCTCCAAACATGCATGCAATAAATTAAAAAAACTGACACAAAGGCTGTATAAATCTCTGTTTTACCACGTGTATCATCCAACTCAAAACTCTTAAATTAGGGTTCTGACTATTTATTGACAAGCTGTTGCACTGTCTTTTTGGTCTTTCAGTCTTTTAAGAAATGGGAAACGTAACATGTCTGAGGTCATCAATTTGTGTTAGCATTCTGTTTATCAAACATTAATGACATATTAGAAACAAGCTTTTGTATCCCTAAGGATTTTAAAGTAAAATGATGTACTTAATTTTCTAAACTAACAGAAATTTTCACAGCAATGAAATTTCTCACTCTGTAGACAATCTCTAAAAAAGGCTCTTCTTGTGGCATATTCAAATTTCATTTTTTTTGAACATTACTACAAATAACTGTGAGATTTAAGGTCCTCTGTTCTCAGATTACTTCTACATTTAAGTATAAAATTTGTTTTATTCTTAATTTAGGAACATGATTGATGGCATAATGATATAATGAGATTTTCCATTTGGTTTTGTTCACCATTTAAGAAAATGGCATAAAATGGCACAAATTACAGCCCATGTCTAATGTCTTTTACCTTTTCTGTCAGTCATTGTGCATTAGTGTTTATATCTGTCACACTGATAATAATTATTACACCTAATACTCATGACGGATCGATGAAAGCTTATCATCACTAAAATGGGAACATCCTTCAGCTGAATAATGAATAATATTTTTTGTGGAGGGACATTTCATATCATCTTTAATAAAAAGTAATGCTATTGCCACATCCAGTATAAACTAGTGCCATGCATATGTTTCTGCATCATGGAGCTTATTTCACAACAAATTTTCGAACCATCATGAAAACTGATGCATTGCCATGTTCTGGACTGCTGTGTTTGGACTGAGGTTGTGATAAGCTATGTAAAATGAAACCCTCAGTTCTACTCTAAGTTAGTCTTGGCAGATTGGGCATGTTTTGTTGAAATGAACTAACTGTGCCTGTGTTTGAAAAAACAGCGCAACTATTGTAAATCACCTGCAAAACTAGCCACACCTATCAGTGCAGATTGGAGAATGCACTCAAATGCTATTTTTAATCAGTTGGAAATGTGTGGCATGCTCACTATTAGTTGGGAATGAGTTGGAGGGAGGAAGCATGAAACAGAATATTGCAGTCTTTGCAGTGATACAGATGATGCTTGGGTTGCCGTGGTGAGGAGACTGCTGAGAGTGAAAGCAAAGCTGCTGATGTATGGGTTAATCTACATGCCCACCCTTAGCTATAGCCACAAGCTGTTGTTAGTTACTAAACGGACAAAACTGAGAAACAAGCAACTGATACTAACTACTTGTTGCACCTGTGACCCAGACCTGGACAAGTGTCAGAGGATGGATGGGTAGAATTTCAGCTCATCTTTAATCACCTCACTTTTTCAGTCAGCTTCACACCATGTGCCGTAGTGACTCAAGACGTCCCTCATATGGTGCGGATGGTCCTCAAATCATCTGCTGTGGACTAGATTGTCATCAAAATATGGCTGAGATATTCAGTTTCTCAAACTTATAAGCACTCATCCATACTCCACTGGAAGTCTGCTAGAGCTGAGGACAAGCCGAAGGGAATTCTCTACCTACTTATATGAGACTCAAGGTGTGATAAGGGCTCTGAATGGCTACTCTCCTCCACCTGATGATTTTCCTTGCCCTGGTCCAACACTGAAAGCCATACTCCCATTCAGGGTATTCAGCATGTCTTGTGGAGTTGTTTGGGTACATGTCACCAGGTCTGATTATTTACTTAAGAAAGGAGACGAATCACACCCACATCATTCTGATCTTTTGAAAATGCAGTACTTCATCTACCATTTTTATAACCTCCTCCTGCTGATCTGGGGTTAGGGGATCACCTGATAAAGGTGAGTCCCACAAATTTTAGCTGTAGTTGTTCATGTCCACACCACTCTACCAGCCCACTGTATTAGGCCTCCCAACTTTGAGCACACCCTCCCTATCATTCTCATCACAGCACTGGACTGTGAGGATGAAACATTTTTTCTTAAAGACAACAGAGAAGGCTTCTCTTACCACTGCAGGTGAAACTTCTGTGCAGCTGATAATCTGCTACTCCTGGCTCCTTGGAGATGAGTACTGACATGAGTAAATCTGGCTATTCAATCACAGTCTGAACTTGAGCTCAAGCCAACCTGTAAAGAGTGGGTGCCTGGTTTGCAAACAAAAGCCTTCACCCAGGAGTTCACTTGTACTTCTTAACTGGACATGTGAAAAGCAGGACTTCTCCTATTTCTTGTTAACAATAATCACCTATAAGCCCGTATCCCACAATGTTTGTTCTGCTCCCCCCTGAAAGAAACAATCCACCATACACTTCTTTCCAATAAGGGCCAAGCCTAGCCAGAGTTTGGCAGCATAGTGAGAGATAGCTGGCATACATTGAACCTACAGTCTTTTTAGCCTTGCCACTTTTCTTTAATTCTCTTTCCAGCAGTTTATTCAGTTCCAAAACACTTCAAGCAACTTGTCAACTGCTTAAGTATTAATGAATTTAGAATTAGTGATTTTGACATTGCAACAGACTGGATTGCCACTTTTGTCCCCTTAGATTTCTCTAGCGGTGTCCTTTTCCGCCTGCAGCAGTGGAAAAGTGTCCTGGCTGAAAAGTGACGCGCTTTACATCCTCTTCAGACACTGTTTCCTATTTGGTCAGTGGGTCTGTGAGGAGTAGTGGTAATTCTTCTTCTTCTTTTTTTTTTTTTAAATTTAGCCATCTCCTCTCTCAGCAGTCTGACTGTTTCATCCATCTCTGTGTCTCTGAAAGTTGCAGGTTACAGCAGGTGTTTGATGCTCTTGCGTTTCATAGCTTCAGCTTTAGTTCTGTCTTTAGTTCATTTTCTTTTACCACTTTGCGTTTTTTCTTTTTTTGGTATATCTGTTATCTGTATCTAGTATGCTTGTTGGTATTGTTATTAATACATGTGAGCTGTGAATATCTCTCTGCTAAATCAACTTCTTCCATTGTTTTCTGACTCTCGTGCTATTTTTCATCTTTTCTTTTTGTTGCAACCTTAGTGTTCATATGTGAACACTAAAAGAAAGATCCTATATATATAATGAGGATATATATATCCTCATTAGGATACAGAGTTTGTGTGTGGAACTGTAACCTATAGTTGATATTGTTAACAGGTAATTATGTGACAATGGATGAGAAAGTAATGTAATGGGCAGTGTAACAAATCATTTTCTCCACCAAGTAATTAAGTAACTTATTGCATTACTTTTTAGAGAGGTGAGTAATATCTAACACATTACTTTTTTTGAAAAACAACCTCAACACTGTTAATAACCTTGTCTATGGGATCTGTAATTAATTTGATTAATGCTCGTCTTGTTGTGACATTTCCACTTGGGATTTTGGCTTCGGCACTTTAAGTTAGTCGAGCTGTGAGTTCCAGAGTGTTTGGTTCAGTGCGTCTGCTGTAGCCACACCCGTGACTGGGGGGTCCTGTCAGCATCCATCAAAGTCCCCCGTCTGTGTTTTTTTTTTTTTTTTTTTGACACACTGCACAAAATGTTAATTAGCATAGCACTGCTTCCAAAATTTGTTGCACACTTGGACAAATAGACATTTCCAGGCATGCCTGAGTTTAGAATAGTTTCAGTTTATTTGTCTTTTTGCTCTTCAAATGCAAAAACACAATCATTTCAGTTCAGTGGGGCAGATGAACACAAATATTGTTTGTATGAATTATATGGTGGTGAAACGACAAGAGGCATCCAAACAAAAATTTAAAATGTGACTTTATTAATCTGCCTTTGTTATTTTTTCTAAAATTAGTCTTTAGGTGCAAATTCTTGAACAGAGTTTCTGAGTTTAATGTGGAATTAAGGATGTAATTAAACCATTGTGCAAATCTGTGACTAATGATTAGTTGGATAATAGGCAGATTTGTTTTAATTAACTTATAAATCATAAGCTCTAATTGACAGAAGCTTTTTCAAAGTTTGGGAAACATTAGATGAAATCGAAACACCTTAATAAAGAAACCAGTGTGTATCTTAAACAACAAATTTCTCTGGGGATGCAAATTGTCAAATGTGCTTCTAAGTTGTTATTCTCCCTAGAAAATCAAAATTAACCAGGGATCTGTCTTTAAATTTAATTTAAAAAAGAAAAAAAATGTTGTCTGTGCCCTGTAGTCTACATTCACACTACATTCGCATCTAAGAAAGGTTGTGAGTGCAAATTTTCAAAGTAAACAATTATGCAAACTTGCAATTAACAAAAGGATCAGAGAAGATGCATGAGCAGGATTATCTTCTCAGATCCAAAGTTTATTCTTATAAGTGCAGAAAAAACACATGTGACAGGCAGCCAATTTGAAAAACAACAAATACCTGCTTTGTATAGCTCACAGTATTACAGTACTGTGAGCTGGTCTAAAGTCAAAGGTGAAGACTGAATTTTGATCAAACAAATATCAACCTGGTAGCACCAGCAAATACTTTAATTTCTCTACATAAAATTCCTATTAATACAACTGAGCTTCACTCCATATTGAAATTCCTTCATAAAACATTTCTAATATCATCGTTTATTCTTTAATTGTCTGGTTATGGTTTTTCTTTCAGTTGCTTTTTATTACTTCTGCACAGCTTTTAGCTTTTCATCACTATCTATTATTTACTGCCTTACTGTGATTTTCTAATTTGTAGCTTATGGGTTTTAACATTATCTAAACTTTAAAGTTGAGATGAAGTTGAAGTTAAAGTTGGTATAGAGTCTGGTTTGGATCTATCTCAGCTTGACTATGAAACCACTTACCAGCTGCTTTTGTAGACATGCTTTACACTGCAGAATTTAAGATTTTACTACTTCTCTGTGTAGAGATGACTTTAATGCATGGAAGGCTCCATATTGACATATTCCATCTCTATGTTATTTTTCAGCTATACCACATGATGTACAAGTTATCTTTTATAACAGTGCTCTTGTCATGGCTGGAGCTGGAGAAATAAACACTGAAACCAAACTGATTTTATGAGATTCGCTGAAAGAAAAACTACAATACAGTATGAGCAGCCTTCACTTCAGAATTGATAAAGAAAGAAAAATATAACAGCTCCTTTATACCCAGTGTGTAGGTACATAATGTTGAATATTACTGTCTGTGAGTATTCTTCCCACAACATGTACGTATCACTCTTATAAAGCAAGTCATGACCTTGAACACAACTTACTTCATACAAAGTCTTTGTGCAAGAAAGTATTGTCACGGTTGTCGATGGCCAACCGTGGGGATGTGAGGAAAAGGAGGACCCAGGCGCGGAGCTCTGAACTTAAGCAGTGCGTTTACTTACAGTGCAATAAATAACCAGTACACAATAAATCCCCGTAGCTCCCTAAACTCTCGTGTCGTGTCTCACTCAAACGTCCGTGTTTGTGCTCTCCTCTCCCGTGTTACTGCACACCCCGTGCGTGCTGTCTTCTTCTGCTCCACGCTCTTCCTGCAAGGAAACAACAGAGGCAGCTGTCAAACACAACTCCCGTGGGCATACACGACCTACACGACTATACTGGACACACACTAACTTGGAGTGTAACTCCATTATCCCGCATCGGTGGGCGCTCCATCAGTCTCTTAAATAGCTCCCCCGACGAGCCCTGATCAGCAGCAGATGTGTGGCAGGGACTTCAGGTGTGGCCAGTCCTCCAGCAGGGCCACACCCATCAGGCCTGCAGGTGCCTGTCATCCAACCTACAGCCACACCCGTAGACACACACATATATACACACACACACACCCTGCCTACACATACAATAAATGGAACACAGACATGACAGCATTGTGCAGACATCACAAAATAATAATATTATAATAATTATAGCCCACACTGCTCACGGACCCCGAGTCCCCGGAACCGGGTCCGTGACAAGTTTACCAAAGGTACACAGACATTAGATGAGTTCAAACACACATTTTCGATTACATTTCCAGCCTTTTGATTATTTTTATTCATATAGTATACAATTTGTACACAAAACGGTAAAAAACGGTGAAGAGAGATTTAAATGTTTATTTAAATGAATTTGACAAATGGACTGATTCTTATTGTGGCGTGGGTGTGGTCTCTGGCAGGCTGCAGAAGAGGGGTGACGCAGCAAGCTCCCAGGGCGGCGCAGGGGCGGGGTGAACAGGTGTGCTGGGATGTGAATGTGATTGTGACTCTTTATATGTTCACAGTGACAGTCGGAGAGGAAGGAGAGCAGACGTGGCAGCGGAGTGGGAGTGTCTGTGTCCCATTGTAAAACCACAGTAAACCGAATGTCAAAATAAGGAAGTGCTGTCACCACGTCCGTGTCTTGTACATGTGTAAACGGTCCAACTTCACAATTATATAGCGCTTTTCTACTCTCCCGGAGTACTCAAAGCACTCTATACAACATGCCACATTCACACAATCACTTTCTTCTAAGCTTTTTGGTGCTTCCAAGTCATGATCCAATAAATGCATCAGAGAGCAACTTGGGGTTAGTATCTTGTCCAAGGATTCTTGGCATGCAGACTGGAGGAGCCTTCACTGTTCTTCAGTGAAGGATCCATTTAGTTTGAGATTTTTTTTCTTTCTTATCAAACTTTAAAACCATCAGCCAATGTTTTCAATTTAATGAGTGTCCTACAAAGGTGATTCTGTTTGTCTGGACATAGTATTTTCATCGGGAGAAAGATTTCTTCACTTGTTAAGTCACTTCCTCAGTTTCAGCTGAATGCAGGTTTCCCCAGCCTTTATAAACATTCAGCTGCAGTCAGCTGAGACTGAAGAAGTCACATGGATGAGCTGCGAAACGTTTTTCTCACTGAAAATGCTGTGTCCAGACAAAGCATGTATCAAGACAATTTATTGAGCGATTTTGTGAAACTCATCTGCCACAGCATTAAGAGTTAATGTACATATATCACCAAACACCACACACACACACACATCCTTGGAGAAAAGGTTAAAAGCTTTCTCCAGAAAGCACTTTGAGTGATTGAGGCAAATGTTTTCTGCCTTAATCACTCAAGATGGATTCATGTGAATGTTTATCATGTGTAATAATACTCAGATGTGTACCTAAAACTACAATTAAAAAACAAACAAAAAAAAACCTTTCAAGAACCTTTCAAGCGACAGGAACCTGGTGTTTAAAAAACCCTCTGATCCCTCGTGGATGTTACAGTCTCACTCTGCACAACACTTGGTTGTAGCTTAGCACACCTCTTGTTTGAGGCGCTTGTTCACCGTAACACCACTGGTCAAGTGGTACATCCACAACCAGCCTGAGCCTTATCCTTGGCTCATCAAAGTTGTTTAACATCAAGCAAACACGGTTGGCCTTCAGCAGCTGGCTGAAGAATACCTAACATCTAAACCGTAACCCTGCTTACACTCAGCCTATGAGAGATTTGCACAATAGCCCCACATTACATCCTCAGTGTTTTGTGGTTAGAAGGTGTCCTTGGGGCCCGATCCTTGCATTTGGTGGACATCCAAACACATTCTCAAAAGGACCATGTTTAACTCTTACTCTATTATTAGTTCTACAAAATGCATTTGTAGATTGTCCCCAATACAGGTAAGCTTTTTGATAATACCTGTATTGGGGACAATACTTGTACCCAAATTGTCAGTTATACCAAGCAGACAAGAATTGTAAAGTTTTGACAATAAATGCTGAATCTTTTTATAACCCAGTGTGTCTGTATTTGTCCTCTTGACACATGGTCCTTCCCATGTGTCATAGTATACAGCATAATGTGGAAAAAAATCATGTAGGTGGAGACATATGTTTGTTACTGGAGCCATACGAGACCCGGGGCTGGGGCTGTCATCTATGCCCCTGCTGTTATTCCTGCCTATTTCTCCTCTGGGTAGCCTTGCTATGGTTAGCCTCTAAATCTGTGTTAGGAGGTGGAGTTAGTGTGGTTTTAGTGTGCTGTGGTCTGGTTTCAAATTCTGTTTAGCTGCAGCTTCTGCTAATGCATCTGCTCTATAGTTGCCTAAAGAAACAGTCTTTTGAGTAAGTGTGAGCTTCACATTTAAAAACAGCTGTGGTTTATGTGAGTAATAAGACATCCAGCAATGCAGCAAGTTCGTGATGTCCACTGGTTTTCTCTGAATCAGTTAAAAACTGTTGTTTTCATAATCTGCCCAAATCACGTCAATGAGGTATTTTAGCAACATGTTTGTGTTGGTCTTGCAGACCTATGGAAAATCATTGACTTATTCAACAATATCAACGTCTTTAGATAAAAACTGACAGATTTGCCTTCATTGCACCATTAAACATATTATTGTTCATCTGTTTCTGTTTTGTTCATCAGTGAGAATACCTAAGGCAGCACATTTTGTCCAATACAGAGTTGCAGGAAGCACCCGCTATCCATACTGTAGCATGAAGGAACCCACACTCAGGCAGAGGGTTGTGATGATGACAGATTTTTATTTACAAAATGTTCACAGGAGTGGGTTGATACACACAGTGTACTGTCTTTCACTCTTCACACTGCACAGAAGAGGAACCGGCAGCAAGGTTCAACACTTTTCTTCCATCAAGACTCTGAAGACCATTACTCTTAATCCACAGGTTTAATGATGTAGAAAGTGTGAAACTGAAACAAATATAACACAATTACAATTACAGTATATTCTTTAAATCTTACATATACACTGTACCTACAAGTCTACAATAATCTAAATCAACATATCGTAGCACTTTAGCTGCAAGAATAAGCATTAGCCGTGCTCTAAACATGTGGCTTCAACAACGTATCAAAATTACACATTAAACTTCCCTCCTGTCAAAAAATACAACCACAGAACTACAGATAAGTATCAAATAAACAATATACATACAGACGATGCTCCAAAAGACGAAGGATTGAGGGCAGATGCATGTGGATTCATGGCAGTCTCTTTGGCCATGTGCAAACTTCACTAAATCTTACTACTTCCTGCTTCCTGTGATGTCACCAGGTATCAGAACTATTAAAGGGACAGCTGCACTAACACTATCAGCACACACAGACCAACAGTTACTGGCTTGTGTGTATTGTTATGGTAAACACAGCAGTCTGCTGGAATTTCCACTGATGTACACAGATCAATGAATGCACCTGGTATTTAATAATCTCCAACAATATGTTAGAATGGAGACATCTTTGGTGGAAGTATCATGCTGTGGGGAAGGTTTTCGGTAGCGGGAACTGGGAGTCTAGTCTGTACTTACTTTTGGAGAAGGCAAGAAATTACACAAAGCACACATACATGCAATACATCCAGTATGACTCTTTGCACCATATCTCAAATATACCTGATTAAAAATTCAAAGCCAGTGATGATCATCCCTAAATCTTAACGAAGCATGAATAATTGTTTATTGTGACAATTCAGCAATGTGTTTTCACATTGCTGAATTGTTTTCAGTGTGTTGTCAACAGTTTTCCCTGTTAAGAAAATGCTTGATAAAGTTCACCCTACTGAATGAAGCTATAGGCAGTAAATGCAGCTGTAAGCTGAGAGGTCCTAGTGTTCCAAACTCTTATGCTAGCTTATCCCAGGTGCCTCCTGTGGCTTGCTGGTTTTCTGTTGTGGGTGTAATTAAGTAACATACTGCATTACTTTTAAGAAAAATGTTCTGTGTATTCTGAGTTGCCTGACATTTCTGGCAAATCATCAGGCGACTCAGGAGGGGAAAGCGGTGTTCTACCTGCACTGTGTATAGTGCTGCTGACTTCGACTTAGAAAATCGTCAGGCGGTGGAAGGAATACTTCGAGGACCTCCTCAATCCCACTGGCACGTCTTCCGTGGCGGAAGCAGAGTCTGGGGACGAAGGGGTTGACCCACCAATCTCTGGGGGCGAGGTCACTGAGGCAGTTAAACAACTCCTTGGTGGCAGAGCCTTTGGGGTGGACGAGGTCCGCCCCGAGTTCCTGAAGGCTCTGGATGTTGTAGGGCTGTCTTGGTTGGCACGTCTCTGCAATGTTGCGTGGAGATCAGGGGCAGTACCCCTGGACTGGCAGACCGGGGTGGTGGTCCCCATCTTTAAGAAAGGCGACCGGAGGGTGTGTTCCAATTACAGGGGAATCACACTCATCAGCCTCCCTGGGAAAGTCTATGCCAGGGTGCTGGAGAGGAGAGTTCGTCCGTTAGTCGAACCTCGGATACAGGAGGAACAATGCGGTTTTCGTCCTGGTCGTGGAACACTGAACCAGCTCTTTATCCTCTCGAGGATACTCGAGGGCGCATGGGAGTTTGCCCAACCAGTCTACATGTGTTTTGTGGACTTGGAGAAGGCATTTGACCGTGTCCCTCAAGGTGTCCTGTGGGGGGTGCTCCGGGAGTATGGGGTGTCTGGCCCATTGCTATGGGCCATTCAGTCCTTATACGACCGTTGCAAGAGCTTGGTCCGCATAGCCGGCAATAAGTCGGACTCATTCCTAGTGGGTGATGGGTTCCGCCAGGGTTGCCCTTTGTCACCGATTCTGTTCATAATTTTTATGGAGAGAATTTCTAAGCATAGCCAAGTGGCAGAAGGCTTTCACTTTGGTGGTCTCAGGATCTCATCTCTGCTTTTCGCAGATGATGTGGTCCTGTTGGCTTCATCAGGTGATGGCCTCCAGCTCGCCTTGGAACGGTTCGCAGCCGAGTGTGAAGTGGTGGGAATAAGAATCAGCACCTCCAAATCTGAGGCCATGGTCCTCAGCCGGAAAAGGGTGGAGTGCCCACTCCGGGTCAGGGACAAGACCCTGCCCCAAGCGGAGGAGTTTAAGTTTTGTTGAGTCTTGTTCATGAGTGATGGGAAAAGGGAGAGGGAGATCGACAGACGGATTGGTGCAGCGGCTGCAGTGATGCGGACTAGGGCTGGGTATCGTCACTGATTTCTAGAATCGATTCGATTCCGATTCACAAGGTCCTGAATCGATTCGATCCACGATTCGATTCAGTTAGATTCGATTCAATTCAATTCGATTCAATTCGATTTGAATCTGGGAAATTTTGACAGTCAGAAATATTTTAATTCAGATCAGTACATTTACATATTTTTGTATCTATAAAAAGGAAGCTGACACACACAAGACTTTATCAAAGGTGTGAGCGTCACAGCAGATGCCTTTGTGTCAAAGTAGCTGAAGATAAAACACAGAAAAACATGAAGGTGATTTTTCCTGGCCTGGGATTTTATAAAAATATTCTGCAGTACATCAAAAACGAAAGAAAACCATTAATCAACATATGAACGTTACCTCTGAAGTTACAGAGGTTTTATTAGAGACACGGCTAAGCGTTTTGCATTTTGCATAATTTAAAAAAGTTTAAATTTGTTCAGTATTGAACGGCAGAAATTAGGTTTTCTTTTTGGAAAAAAACAGCGGCCGACAGTGCTGTAAACAACGGTAGACTTGTGCGTAACAAGCAAGCGAATAATGCAGAAAACAGATTTTTAGACGGGAAACTGTTCTTGAAGTACAGAGAGAGAGAGAGAGCTGTGCATGAAGTGTGATTTTTATCGTGGTGGAAGCAAAACAGGAAAAGTCAGAGGGAATTCATGACGATGTTTATGTAAAACGCAGTTTGGATCTTCTTTTGCTGCTGGTTCGGTCAATATTGTTTGGAGAGAGATAAAACTAACAGCTTTAGAATCAGTGCAAAAACGGCGTGAACACAAAGCGCGGACCCGCTGACAGATCAGAATCAGCGAGCTGTCGCCTTTCAGCCCCGACCGTGTCCATGCCGTCAGGGTCTGCGCTGTGTGTTTACATCTTTGTGCAGAATCCGTGTACCTGCTCTCATTTACTGTCTTAGCTGTTTGGTGGTTGATGAAATTTTGTGAGGTTTCACCTGAGATTCTGGCATTTCGGGCAAAATAAATTTATATTAAAAAATCGATTCAGGATTTTAATGAATCGATTTCACGTTATCCAAGCCAGAATCGATTTTAATCGATAAATCGATTATAAAAACCCACCCCTAATGCGGATTCTGTACCGGTCTGTTGTGGTGAAGAGAGAGCTGAATGTAAAAGTGAAGCTCTCAATTAACCGGTCGATCTACACCCCTACCCTCACCTATGGTCATGAGCTGTGGGTAGTGACCGAAAAAACGAGATTGTGAATACAAGCGGCGGAAATGGGAAATGGAAGGGTGGCTGGCCTCTCCCTTAGAGACAGGGTGAGAAGTTCGGCCATTCGGGAGGGCCTCAGAGTAGAGCCGCTGCTCCTCCACATCAAAAGGAGCCAGTTGAGGTGGTTCGGGAATCTGCCCCCTGGGCACCTCCTGGGCGAGGAGGCCCAGGACACACTGGAGAGATTATATCTCTCGGCTGGCCTGGGAATGCCTTGGTGTTCCCCCGGATAAGCTGGAGGAGGTAGCTTGGAGAGAGGGAGGTCTGGGCTGCTGCCCCCGCGACCCGGCCCCGGATAAGTGGAAGAAAATGGATGGATGGAGGGATGGATGTTTGTGTATTAACTTTTTTACTTTACTTTTTTGAGTAATAATCCCAACACTGATTACAACAAAGAGGGAAAATATCTCCAACATGAACAAACATTTGACCCATGTAATTAATTTGCATGATTGGAATGTCTTTGATATGCTGCTTAGACGTGGGGGTGACTCTCAAAGTGGAGCTAAAGAGAATTGATAATGGAACTGATAATTGAATCAATAAATTCTTATCAATTCTCATCCTTACTGATGCAGCCCTAACTATACACTTTATCAAAAAGGAACGTTTTAAGCTTAAGAGAGTGTTTTCCAAATCCAAACTGGAAACTGATTTCACAGAAAAGGTGCCTGAATGCTGAAGGATCCACCTCCTTTAGACTTTTAAATACGCTAGAAACTAGTGATGCGCGAATCATGAATGAATCGTTCAATACTCGAGAATCACTTTACTGACTCATGAATCATGATTCACAAGCACAACTGACTCACTGACTCATCCCTGTTGCTATTAGCAAACTAATATCATTAGTAGAAATATATCTAGCTTATAATTAAAATTATGTGGAAAAAAACAACAGCCAGTTTCTTAACAAAAACATTTCTGCTCTGAACTGGAAGAAAAAACCCTGAGTAGAACACTCACATCAAGATAATAGCTCCTCAGTTCACAGTAGCATCGCTCTGCTAACATGCTAACAGCACATTTGAGTTACTCACCCCCTCCTTTCCTGTGCTGAATCGTAGCGTAATGCTGGGCTTACACTGTGCGATTGTTTCAGTCGCGCGATTCAGCTCCTGCTCAAACTGTACGATTGACTCGCAGGGGTTAGAAGTTCATAGGTCACGATGCAGGGTCTCACACTATACGGCCCGATGTTCTGATGCGACCTGAGTGCTCACACTGTGCCTCCATAAAATGAAGGTTATAACAGAAATTCTGTCGCTCTCTCTCCCTCTCTGTCTTTCACTCACACAGACACGCACACCACCACCATCAACTTTGCTAAATTGCTAATGAAAAACATTGATCAGGCAGCTGTGATTGAGCAGCAATGTAAATCCAACTATTTTCACGGTTGTTGTGGTCGTGATAATTTTGTGAGGCCACATCGAAAAGGCTCGGATGAGCTTTCCAAAGTTCTACAAGTTGTGCCTCCATCGCTTGTGTCCAGATCACACGCTGCACAGCCGTGCTGCGCCGTCTTTTTCACTGACATTTGTGTTTGCGCGTGCGCAGTGTGAAAAGCTGCGGTGACACCCTCACGACGGTCGCGAGGACTTCAAACAGGTTTGAAATCCTCACGACCAAGCGATTGATGATCGGGAGCTGGGCGTGAGGTGTTAATCGCTTCTCGTTGCCCCACGTATACTACACGATGCACGACGCATGATGAAGGCCAAAATCGGGCCGATCGACAAAACGGTCGCACGACTCAAAAATCGGCTCAAAATGGGCCAAAAATCGCACAGTGTGAGCCCGGCATAAGCGAATCACTCAGGACTCACTCACCCCCTCCCTTCCTGTGCTGAATCGCAGCGTAAGCGAATCACTCAGGACTCACTCACCCCCTCCCTCCTGGCTCACATCTTCTTCTTCTTCTTCTTGGTTGGCAACCAATGTTAAGGAGCATTACCGCCCCCTGGCACACAGCTCAGTGGACATTTAGATGAGAAAATATATATGTGACACATTTGAGGAAAATACTAATAAAATAAATAAAAATGAATAAAATAAATGTTCCCTTTAGAAATCTTTTTTTTTTTGCTCTTTTTTGCTCTATAAAAATAGTTGCTTTTCTTTTTCAATCATTCATCTTAGCAGTAGGATTTACATGAAAAGAGAAAAAAATTAAGTTTGAGTGAAAATGTAAATTTTTTGCACTCTCTGGTCAACTGACTCAGTGACTCAAATGACTCAAAAAACCCGATTCACTTTGGTGAGTGACTCATTCAAACTCGATTCAGTAAAAAGAATCGAATTTACCATCACTACTAGAAACCACAAGTAAGCCAGCAGCCTCAGAGCAAAGTGCTATATTTGGTTGATACAGTTAATTAACATAAGATGGGACATGATTATTAAAGGCTTTGTATATGATGGGTCAGCCTTTCTAAAATGATAGTTTCTAAAGCAAAAGGTCAATTTTTTGGGTCATTTGATCAGAGCTGAGGGCAAATCGCTCGTTGACATTTCTAGCAATGTGCTTTAACTATCGCACATTTATACTGCTTTGGAAACTCAACTGAGTGCTATTGCTCAATGAAAAGAGTTACGCTCATGTGATGCCACAACCTGTGACTTAAAACTGCCTCCTTAGTCTGCACCCACCTTTGCCTGACCCCATCAGACATTTCAGACACAGACAGTTGATGAGAAAAATGGATGTACGACTACTGATTTACTACAGGACAATAACCTGCAGCCTATTTTTCAGCAAAGTTTAATGCTATTACAGCAGGAATAGCCCACTGTGTATGACAGCATCTCACTATCCAACCACTGGACAAAATCAAGTAGGCTATGCATTTGCCACACAGCATGAAGTTTTAAAATCTGGTCCTCCGCCTTCTTAATACTTAATACAAGCACTACTGAGTTGGTTGCACTCACTGAAGCATGTAAGCTGGCTGAAGGTAAAAAGGTTATAATTTATCCATGATTCCAGTTTTTGAATAATGATGGTAAACCTATCCTACATCATGACAAAGTGGTTAGATTATTATTCTGTCAAAAGCTATTGCTGTGTTTAAGTGTTAAACTCACACTCACCCTGACCCAGTTTCCACAGAAAATGCCAGTGTGGCAGCTGAGCCACAAGTGTCACATACACACACACACACACACACACACACACACACACACACACACAGTAGCTGAAGTTGTTATTATTTTTTGTCAAACTAATTTGTCTTGCAACTACTGTTGCAAGACAAATTAAAAGTTGGCAAATACAACCTATTGATTTATTTCAGATGTCCTTAACAGCTCTGATTTCACAAATAATGTAGTCAAATTGTAACAAATGTAGCAACATACCCTTTGTGGTTTTTAATATCCCCTAAACTCAGTTTACCTTTATTTTTTATTTATATATATATATATTACATATATTCATATGTATTCAAGCCCAAGTTGCTTTCTGATGCATCAATAGTTAGTGTGAATGGTAGTTATAAAGCATTTCAAAGCATAGAAGACAGTGAATGTGGCATGTTGTATAGAGCACTTTGCTTACTCTGGGAGAGTAGAAAAGCGCTATATAAGAATCACTCCATTTACTTTGTTAGATAGCTTTAGTAAAATCAGCATCCAGTCAGGTTCAGTTCCAGACTACAAACCAGAGGAAAGCTGAATGTCAGGAATAACCTATCCAAACTCTTCAATATAGTAAATGGACTGACTTTTCAAATAATGCTTTTCTACACTCCCGGGGGACTCAAAGCACTTTATACATTAATATTCCAGAGACATTTTCTTGCAGTATGTGTTTAATATGATGGACACTGTGTTTATAGTATTTATGTTTGTTTGTGAAATCTTTACTCTTGATTTGTTTCAGATTTCATTTAAAATAAAGAAGCTTCAGTATATTTAAGTGAAGCCTTACTGTGGCTCTGACTGCTCGGCGTATTTTTCTCTTCTCTTACAAACTTAGACTCTGGTCCTCAGTGTTCTGCAAACCTCAGGTTTATGTTTGCATCGGTGAATAAATATTTCTGTTCTGCATCTCTTTGTGCTTTGCCTGTGTCATTTTTCTCTTGTGAAGATCACTGATACTTGTTCAAGTCTTGAGGTACTTTTAATTTCATTTATAACTGCATCTGTACACAGAAGCATCAGATCTTTATAAATTTTAAAGTTGTATATAGGATGGAATGCAGTTGCAAATGAACTAATTTGTGTGAATTGACTAATTTTCTTTCCATCTATCCAATCTGGACAGGTGCAACACTTTAACTTTAATACTTTAACCTAATTTTCAGTCATTTAACATTTTATTGCAAGCAGGTCCTGTTTTACTGCTTAGTTCAATTTCTGTTCAGCCAGCATTATTTTCAGGGTCTCAGTAGAGGTTAATTGTAAAAGAGAAAGAAGAAGCGCGCACACACACACACACATACACACACACAAACACGACACTGAGTGAACAGGATAAATGACACAAACACGCACACACACATACACACATATGTTCTGCTAACTTACGAGAATTGTAAAACTGTTATCGGACCTCAGTGACTTCACTCCTACCTCGTCGTCAGGGTCACAGCAAAGGTTAATTGTCTAATAACCGAACATGTCCTGGCATCACCTTATTTCTGCTGAGACACAGAAGACCACTAATACCTCAGAATACATCTCTTCCCTCCCACAAAAAAAAAAAAAAAAATCACACAGATTGTGCCTGTGTGTTTGAATACTTGAATTGCTGTAGCAACATAAATTGTTCTGTGGTCGCGCACTTGTCTCAGCTTAGAGACATAAAGCAAGTATTTGTTTAAGGTTGAGTTAATATTAGGTTAGGGCAATCTGTAAGAAATATGCCCTGAAGTCTTGGAAACCTGATTGTGTGTGGCACACACAGTTGTGAAGGGTAAGAAAGGACTTACTGAACACCTGAATCTAGGACCTGAATCTATATTTACTATATTAAATATATTTACTGTATTTGAAGTAAAAGAAAGCACATGGTAATTTCAGAAAGGCATTAATGTGGACTGAATTGATGATCTTTTGTCTGGAAGCCTAATGCTTTACTCCTTGAACCCACACCTAACTAACTGTAATATTCGGTCTTGATTTTTACTACAGAACTGTTGTCAGTGTGTGTCAAAAGAAATGCTGGAGAGTTTCTAACAGTCTGCTCTTTATGGTGACATAAACAGAATGAATAAACTGATCAGCATCAGGCTCTGTGGTTGGCTACAAACTGAACATGCTTGGGGCTGTGGTGGAATAGACTGTTATTCATTATGGAAAATCCTAACAACAAGTGTGTTGTGTTGAATTTAATTTTGTAGATGGCTGTTGTTGTGAAACAGTAATGGTAAACTGGCAAATGTGGGTTAGTTCAGTCTGGGTATAAACTACTGTATATTCCCATACTGTCCAAAAGGAGTGGGGGAAAAAGGAATACTTTTATTCAACCATGAAATATTCTGCAGTAACTCTGTAAAGCACCATAGCTTCACCTTTAGATGTAACAGCTGGGAGCTTTTTGCAGCATCTTTCTGCCAAAGAAGTGTCACAACTAACGAGGCACGCATGCTACTGCTTTACACAAGTAGCCAGATAAACCCATATTGACTATCCAAACATGACAAACAAGAGGAAGTTCACACATCAGTATCAGCACATACAAATACACGTTTAGGGGTGCTGAGATAACTATCATTAGTCTTCTGCCAGTCTGTTGCAGAGTCCATTTGCTTCACACTGTAATTCAAGTGACACTGGGAAATTGTAGCGACTCTCAGAACAAAGCTGCGTGTTTCAGTGTGTGAGCAGCACAAGTGACAACAGTTCACTCAGCTCAAATTACTAACCAAGGAAGGCAGCTGTTGGATGGTTCTCTCTAGACTGAAAGCAGACACTTGAAAACAGATTTATGTTTTTGTACTGATGTCTTTTCTTAAATTTTATGTCTTTTTAGCTGTCCTGGCTATTGTGTATTTCTTTGTGAATATAGCACAAAGAGTAAAGAAATTTGTGTTTGAATATTTCTTTGTAGTGACACTGCTTCATGGCAATAAACTAGGTACTGTTGGAATCCCTGTTTATTTGCTCTCAAACTGTGCCACATTTATAAGGAAAATTCATTCATGGATTAAGCAGCAGAGTTGAGAATGTGGGTTGCACCCATGAAAAACTTGGATGATTGAAAACTGAAGAAACAAGGCATATTGGCAATTTTAACAATGTATTCATTTAACAGCCAGAGGCCTCAGTAGCATGTGGAAGAACCATGCAAAGCCACAAAAGCCTACACCTTATGCCAGTCACCAGCTTGGGCACACTACTGCTATGGAATGGTCTCCCATGGAGACTCATACAGACTCTGTATGAGTTACTAAGGTCGATATGAAACCTTAGTAACTCATACAGAGTCTGCTCTGATTGAGTTTAAGAATTCAGTCCAATCATTCCAAATTTGGTAGAATTTCTCTGATAGTATATCAGTTTTTTCCTTTCAAATGCTCTCAGTACAATCCAACACCAATCTTACACTGTAACTGTGTTGAATTTTGTCATTTTCTGATTATACACTTTTTACTGGCAGCCAGAAGCGCTTGCAGCACCTTTGTATCTCTCCTCAGTTTCAGGCCACAAATACTAGGTAGAGGTTTTCAAACTCTAGTGGAATACAGGTCTATATCCTGTATTAAGTGTTTTGTGTATGTCCCTCTAGTAAAAATCCAGGTTTGGGCATCCCCAAAATATATGATAGTGATTAGTTTCTGATGATCCGCACTGTCTCCAACATTTTGAGTGAGTATTCTTATTTTCCCCTTGTCGTGGGAGTCCTAAATGATATTTTCCAGCAACATTTTCTTTACTACACTGAATTAATTGGGGACCCCTGAAAATTAATATTTCCTTCCAGTCATTAGAGGATAGCCTGGTAGAACTTTTTTCAGTCTGCGTGAGAAAATAGCTGTGAATAACTTGCAGTCTAACTTGAGAACACTATAGTTACTATATTACTGGTGACCTTTGACCTCTGTAGGGATCATTGGCCGTTTCTCAGTTCTCAAGTACACAAGTCCGTACTCGCATTCTCGCAAGTCCAGACTTCGTAAGTTCACACAGGAATATGGACTTCCCGAGAACGTGAGAACACGAGAACGCAGCGCGATCATTCTACAATTGGAACGGCAGTGTACTTGATGACATCTTCGTTCCGGAGTCTTTAAATATGTGATGTCTTGATAAATCAAGCAATTATTTGAAGTTTACACAGCTACATTCTCGCCTGAAAATATCTTTTAAGATTATTTTGTGACCCAGAAAGAGTAATATTTAGAACTTTTTGCCACTCTCCTCCGCCATTGCCGTGTTTGCGTTTTGGACGAAATGCATTCTGGGACCAAGTACACACAAGTCACCACCGATGCATGCTCGATAAAATGGGAGCAAGTACTTTGGTGACAGTGGGAAGGAAAAACTCCCTTTTAACAGGAAGAAAGCTCCAGCAGAACCAGGCTCAGGGAGGATCGGCCATCTGCTGCAACCAAAGAGGAAGACAGGACAAAGACACACTGAGGAAGACAGCTAGAGATAAATAATAGCTAATGATTTCAAGGCGAGTAATGTAGTGTTTAGCATTTTGGCTAGTGCCTCCTCGGCAGCTTGTAGCCTCTTGTTGTCACCCACTAATCTCATCTCAACCTTATACCCTCCATTTCTACCTGAATTACCGTGGTGATCACTTCATCTTTGGTTTGTGCTGTCAACTTTATGTTGATACCTAAACACAAAGACAAAGATCGTATTTGTGTCCTCATTAGGGCAGGAATTTGTGTTGGTGTCTGAGAATGTAGCTTATAGGTTTATATTGTTAAAAGGTAATTACGAGACAATGTGCTTCAGGTCATCTTACCGACAAGTGCAATAGTAACAAGTAGCATGACAAATTACTTCCTCCTGGGAGTAATGTACTGTATTATACTGATTAAAACAAAAAGGGGGGAAATACCTCCAATATGCACAAACATTTAACCACACAACATGCAACTTGTTTGCACAAATGTAATGACTTTGATATGCTGCTTAGCTATGGTGGTAATTCTCAAAGCGGAGCCAATGAGAACCCACTGAGAATTGAGGAGAAAATAGATGAGTCAAAGGAATCAATTTGAAAAGTGATAATGATAACAGCATTGGAATCGCTAAATTCTTATCACTTTCCATCCTTAATAGTGATGGGATTTCCGGCTCTTTTTAGAGAACCGGCTCTTTCAGCTCGGCTCACTAAAAAGATCCGGCTCTTTCGGCTCCCAACCGGCTCTTCAGGTTGTTTTGTTGCTTTAATTAATTTATTATTAACAACAATATAAAATTATGCACAAAAGGAATTACTAATGTAAAAAAAACCATGGTTTTATTTATATATGTTTATATATAAATATATACGGTGGCACCTAGAGACAAAGCACGTTCAAACTCCATAAAGCATGTACAAATTCCAAAACACATTTCTAGCGTTAACTGAACTTCCAAAACAGAGCTACCTAGATCACTTAAATTACACAATTGAAAGCATATGTGTATTGTTTGTGTATTTATACACAAGCACTCATATATATTCAAATAATTTAAAAAAATGTTCATTTACCTGTTACTACCACACACCAAATCCAGTCGTTGGTACTTCCTGGCTTGTGTAGCCACTAAACTCAACACTGCCCCTAGCATCCTGGAGCACTTCTGTTGTGTTTCGTACGTGTTTTGGAGTTTTTACGTGTTTTGGAGTTTGTACGTGTTTTGGAGTTTGTACGTGTTTTGGAGTTTGTACGTGCTTCGGAGTTTGTACGTGTTTTGGAGTTTGTACGTGCTTTGTCTCTAGGGGCCACCGTAAATATACTTTTATTTTTTCACTCCACATAAAATGTAATAAATAAATCATATAATACAAAAACCAACTATTTACATTTCAACTTTCAACTATTTAAATTTTCAGCTTTTTCCTTTTAAACAAATTTGAAGTGAAGCAACACAAAACACTGCAAACCACAACACAATTAAATATAAATATGAAAAAACAAAAAAGGAAGATGCACATTCTCTGTCATATGGGCCTGCATGAATAAACTTTCTGAATCCTTTATCATCTGCAACTGAAAATAGTTGTGGATGATCACTATACCTTCCTAATGTGACGTTGTCCCTGGCTCTCTTTCTCTCTCTCTCCCTCCCGCTCTGTTCCTGTGCTACTGCGAGTGTGACTACCGCCCCTCCCTCCTCTTCCCAGCGCAAAGCACAAGGCTCGCGTGCGGAGTAGAGCGGAAAATAAGTGCGAGAGAGAGGGTGAGAGAAAGCCGGCTCGCGTCGTTCACTTCAAAGAGTCGGCTCTAGGAGCCGTTTCGTTCGCGACCGACACATCACTAATCCCTAAGCATGACACAGTGTGAGCCTCCAAAAGTTGATTCTGTTCATCTGGACGTAGCGTTTTGTGGGAGAAACGTTTCGTCACTCATCCAAGTGACTTCTTCAGTCTCAGCTGACTGCAGGTTTCCCCAATCTTATAAACAGTACATTGCATAATGACTGAAACCAGATTAAGGAACTGACCTCCCAGCCCATTGTTCCTTCACTGGGCTGGTATCAGTCATTATGCAATGTACTGTTTAG
Source organism: Pelmatolapia mariae (assembly GCF_036321145.2). Lineage (NCBI taxonomy): Eukaryota > Metazoa > Chordata > Actinopteri > Cichliformes > Cichlidae > Pelmatolapia > Pelmatolapia mariae. The sequence goes on along the minus strand of NC_086228.1, from coordinate 32,487,649 downwards.
AAGATTAGGGAAACCTGCAGTCAGCTGAGACTGAAGAAGCCACTTGGATGAGTGACGAAACGTTTCTCCCACAAAATGCTACGTCCAGATGAACAGAATCAACTTTTGGAGATTTACTTACCTGGATGATTGAGCATGCATCAAGACGACAGTGTGAGGGCTTGGAGGTGTGCTGCCTCCTCCCTGGTAGCTGTTCTGTTCTTGTTCCATTTCTGGCTTCAACTTTTTTCAACTAAGCTACTGTCCAAAAATTATCAAAGAAAGTCTTCTTCTGTAGACATGTTACATTAAACATGGCAAACAAATTCCTTCATAATAATGAACGTGCTTTTTATATGAACCTGCATTAGTAAGACAATTGTAATAAGAGAGTAACTCTTTCAATCAGTGTCAATGCTTTTTGCACACAAAGGCGATGGAGCGAAACTAGTAAAAGTGTTTCCATTTCCATGGCCATTTGGGATCTGTCATGAATCCTCACAGTGCACATCCCAGAACACAACAGTTATGAAAAATAAAAAACACATTTTGTTCTTTTTTCTTGACATTTCCACACTAAAGCACTTGAATGTGCGACGAGTTGTGTTTACTGTCAGACAAGTAGAAGCTCTTTAACACTAGAAGTCCCAGAGAAGAGCCATTTGGCTTTTCTACCTATAAAACCCACCGTCGAGCCAAATGGCTGGTAGGCTTTTAGCTAATATCCTTAATCACCTGTGAACAGCTGCTTTTGTTATGTAAATAAGGTGGGGCCATGCTGAACCACTTGGGAGTGGTTAGTTTCCTGAGCCACAAGGAAACTTGTGTTTCAGTTTGCCTTAGGGAGAAATCAACACACATGGGTGTATTTCCTTTGTAGCTGAGATTTATTGATAAAAAAGTACAAAAAAACAAAAATAAAAAAACAACCATTTGTACACATATTTACAAATAACAATAAAAAGTGAGTGAGTACATTTCAACATTTTCAGCAATCACTCACAATCCTGGCACTGCTATGGTATCTGTAGTCTCCATTTACCACATGTGTATCTGTAGCAGTGAACACATCGCACAGTGGCATGATTATTCTTGCATTTGTGTTTGACCTGACACGTGGCTCTTTTTCCAGGGCTAGGTGTGGAGGGTTGTGTCCGAAGCAACTGTTCTTTTCTTGCCTTCTTCCCAGCCATATGAGAGTTAGCCAACTCTCTTGCAAACTCCACCAGGAAGTCCACCCGTCTTTCCTGCGTCCCGTTGCATGCTTGATACAGCACATGTGCATTCAGTGCTGCCATGTCAATCATGTTATAGAACACGGCAACTGGCCAGCGCCGTGTTCCTCTGCGGACCGTGTACTCCCGCACCATCTGGTCCATCACATCCACGCCACACTTTGTGGTGTTGTAAAGGGTGACAGTGTTTGGCTTCCTTTTGGTGGTGTTATCAGTCTGAACCACGCTGTGCATGCTGCTAAGAATATAGACTGTCTTCTTCCGTTTGGCCGCATACGCCGTCAGCGTGGCAGCAGTGGTTGAAAATACCTAAGAAATAAGATAAATTGTTATTTCCATAGCACTTTTACACACAATGAAACACATAAACATAGAACCACAAAAGACCTGCAGCCTACCTGAGTGGTGAATTCATTGCGATCTGTGTGTCTAGCGGATTGAGGAATTTCCCGGCGAATCTTGTTGACTGTGCCGAGGATGGTGGTTTTCCGTCTAAGAAGTTTTTGCGCAAGTGAAAGTGATGTGAAGAAATTGTCCGTGGTAACATTTCTGCCCTTGTCTAGGAATGGTTCCATCAGCCTCATCACTACATTTTCAGACAGTCTCTCCCCACTGGGACGATTGGGGTCCTTGCCAAGATATGGGAGGACATTGCAAATGTACTTGGATTTTAGGTCGCAGGCCACCCAAAACTTGATCCCAAACCTGTCAGGTTTACTTGCAATATACTGCAGGAAACAGCACCGAGTCTTTGATGGGAAGAGCTGTTCATCAATGGTGATATGTAGACCAGGGTTGTAGCACGTGATGCAGTTGGTGACAAATGATCCCCACACACTGGAAACTGCAGCGAACTTATCAGTCTTTGCTCGATCACTGCGGGTGGACCTGTCATCAAAGCATAGGTGTTGCATGATGTCTTGGAAGCGGTTACGCGGCATAGTTCCAATGATCTGTGGGTTTCCCAGGTTTGCTGACCAGCAGTCACGTAGTGATGGAACCCTAGTAACCCCCCGCAAGATCGAGATCTTTGATCAAGATCAAGATCAAAGACTCGGTGCTGTTTCCTGCAGTATATTGCAAGTAAACCTGACAAGTTTGGGATCAAGTTTTGGGTGGCCTGCGACCTAAAATCCAAGTACATTTGCAATGTCCTCCCATATCTTGGCAAGGACCCCAATCGTCCCAGTGGGGAGAGACTGTCTGAAAATGTAGTGATGAGGCTGATGGAACCATTCCTAGACAAGGGCAGAAATGTTACCACGGACAATTTCTTCACATCGCTTTCACTTGCGCAAAAACTTCTTAGACGGAAAACCACCATCCTCGGCACAGTCAGCAAGATTCGCTGGGAAATTCCTCAATCCGCTAGATACACAAATCGCAATGAATTCACCACTCAGGTAGGCTGCAGGTCTTTTGTGGTTCTATGTTTATGTGTTTCATTGTGTGTAAAAGTGCTATGGAAATAACAATTTATCTTATTTCTTAGGTGTTTTCAACCTCTGCTGCCACGCTGACGGCGTATGCGGCCAAACGGAAGAAGACAGTCTATATTCTTAGCAGCATGCACAGCGTGGTTCAGACTGATAACACCACCAAAAGGAAGCCAAACACTGTCACCCTTTACAACACCACAAAGTGTGGCGTGGATGTGATGGACCAGATGGTGCGGGAGTACACGGTCCGCAGAGGAACACGGCGCTGGCCAGTTGCCGTGTTCTATAACATGATTGACATGGCAGCACTGAATGCACATGTGCTGTATCAAGCATGCACCGGGACGCAGGAAAGACGGGTGGACTTCCTGGTGGAGTTTGCAAGAGAGTTGGCTAACTCTCATATGGCTGGGAAGAAGGCAAGAAAAGAACAGTTGCTCCTGAACAACCCTCCACACCTAGCCCTGGAAAAAGAGCCACGTGTCAGGTCAAACACAAATGCAAGAACAATCATGCCACTGTGCGATGTGTTCACTGCTACAGATACACATGTGGTAAATGCAGACTACAGCTACCATGGCAGTGCCAGGATTGTGAGTGACTGAAATGTACTCACTCACTTTTTATTATTATCTGTAAATATGTGTACAAATGGTTGTTTTTGTAGAAATATTTTTTGGTTTTTTTGTACTGTTTTTATCAATAAATCTTTTGGAGATTTATTTTCCTGGATGATTGAGAATGCATCAAGACGAACACAAAATGAAGTTCACAGCTTTTAGCAGTTCCCCCTCCCCACACACAAACAAAGAGGCAGTTTGCAGTTAGAAATCCGCAATCATTCACACACCCCCACTCCCCTCCACAATTCTCAGGTAATGACCCAATTTACATATGAATTGATGCTAACAGACTAGCCAAGTTAGCTTCCACTTGGCTGACAGAGGGTTAGAAAAGCCTGGGACTTCTAGTGTTAAGTACTTACTCATGGGTAAAAAATTCAGAATGACATGACATGGTTTTCAGCTGTTCCAAAAAGAGCCATACGCCACAGCTCTGTTTTATTGATTAGGCTAGGATGACACTTGGTCATTGCCTGTGGTTCACACATTTTAAAGCTCAGATTCTGACGTTAACGTATTATTTGTATTATTCTATTATATTTAGGAGTTGAGTTTTGCTCTTTTGATCTTCTCCCATTTCATTCACTGTCCCTGTAGGCCTTGTGAGACCACCTTAGCAGATCTCCTGCCATTGGACTTCCAGGAGTACCAGCTTTCTTGGAGTTACCTTTGTCCACAAGGGTCTTTCTGAACATAAGACGCAGCTCTGCTCTTCACTGAACATGCCCCACAATATCAGCATTATGGAGTGCTGACTTATTTTGTAGTACGGCTTCTTTGGTATCTATTTCCAAACTGTTACACTATATATTTTTGCTGCCAAAAATGAATAGTGTTTTTTTTAGGTTTCCATTGGAGATTGATAAAAAACAGTTTCTGTGATCCTGTAACCCTAACCCTTTAAGTTTTATCCATTTTTGGAAGTTCACTGGAAGCAAATGCTGTAGACAGGATAATAAAGAGAGACAAACAAAATTGACAAACTTTACAGCCTAGACCAGTGGTCCCCAACCCCCGGGCCTCGGACCGGTACCGGTCCGTGAGTCGTTTGGTACCGGGCCGCGAGAGTTGAGGCTCAGGTGTGAAATGTATGGTTTTTAGAGTTTTTATCGGTTTTCAGCGTTATTTTGTTATCGTTTTTATCGTTAACTCGGTTTTCCTGGGTCTTTTCACGTGTGTTATGAATAAATCTTCTTTTTTCGGTACCGGTACTAGTTTTATTTTGTTGTATTTATCCGCGACACCTTAAAGGCCGGTCCGTGAAAATATTGTCGGGCATAAACCGGTCCGTGGCGCAAAAAAGGTTGGGGACCGCTGGCCTAGACCACGCAGGCCAGAGAACGTAGGTAAAAGACACAGACAAAACAGAAGTTCTGATAACAGGCCGCTGTGATAGTGGAAGTGCAGGTTATACACTCTTAATTTTAAGTGTGGTTGGAATGTGAACAATTAAACCCAATAAACACACTGCCTCCAAAGCCACTCACCAAAGTAACCCATATGGAAAAGATATATATAAATCTTATAAAGTTTGTATCTGTCTTGTGTGAAACTTGTATGAAAAGCATACAAGAGTGAAAACAGATATAAGATCCCTTGAAAAATTATATAAATGAAACTTGTATGTTTTGGATACGTACTAAAACAATATATGAAAGTAATGAGAAAGTGGCCACTTTCATGAGTAAATCATATAAGCCTTATATGATTCACTATATGAAGTAGGCCACATCTTATGCAAGTCTTTTATAAGTTTTTACTATTTCTTTTCCATATGGGAAAAGAAAGCTGTATCACATCTACTGGCAGTTATATTGTCATTTCCTCCACAACAGCTGAAAACGAATAGCCAGCAAAACTATAAACAGTGTGATTGTAGCTTTACCATACTTCTAATTGTTTAAGCGAACATTATCAAAGGGACAGGCATGTAGCTGACTGTCGTAAGAAACAATCAGGCCATCTCGATTAAACCCACGAACTGGTGAGAGCATAAATCTTGCCCTGAAGAAGGCAAAGGAATACTGAGTGAGACTCAAAGCCCAGATTACTTTATGCTGTGGGAGACACCGCCCAATAATGAAATTGTAGGTGAGCCACCACTCAGCACAACAACAACAAGTGGAGGAGAGAGAGAGAGGAGAAACAGAGCAGGGAGCATAACCTACCCAGTTACACTTTATCATAGTTCTCCACTGAGAACTATGATGTTATAATACTGTGGCGTGTTGGGAGTGGCTAGTTATCTCCCATCATGCCTTGGGAACATGTAGGCGAGGAAACTGTTACATGACTCTTAACTGTTCCTGATAATGCACTGACAGTTGTTGTTTGATGGAAAGAGATGTTTTAACATGAGTGAGTTCCTGTGCGGGGTTATTGAGCCTCTGAAGCACAGTGTAGTACAACGAACTGTTCAATAAAGAGCTTAACTTTTCTGTTTGGGGTGGAATAGTAGTCTCAATCTCCGTGTGGATCCTTTGTTAATATTGTGGCAAACAGAGGAGTCTTTATAACAAAGGCATTAAAAACCCCACAAATTATACACGTTTGGTCTTTTTTATTTACATTTGCTGAAACAAGATGAGTGATGGAAGGACCGAAGGGATACTGTAACAAGAAAGCCACTTACAGTGCATCCGGAAAGTGTTTACAGTATTTGACTTGTTCCACATTTTGTCATGCTAAAGCCTTACTCCAAGATGGATTCAATTCATCTCAAGATTCTAAATGTAATAACTTTTAATGACAAAGTAAAAAAAGTTTGCTTGATATTTTAGCAATAATTATAAATAAAAAAACCCAAAAATAAAACATGTATATAAGTATTCACAGTCTTCATTAAAGACTTTTAAACCTCTCAAGCTACATTACACTGTTAGCCTTTGCAGTAATTTCCATAGCTTAGTACTGCAAAACCAACAGTAAAAAACTCTAAAGGATGTTTGCAGTTTAGTACTGTAATTTGCAAGTAATTGTGGGAAAATTCCACGAGATTACATTATTTTTACGGTAACTCACCGTACTCATGGAAACAGCTGTAAAATACAGCAAATGTAACAATTGGTGATGTTACTGAGATTATACTATTACACAATCGGGATTTCTGTTGTTTTCTACTGTAGATCTAAGAATAATTACCTAAATCCTCATTCAGAGTGTATTACCATAAAATGCAATTCATTGTGAGAGTAGTATCACATGTAAACTACAATATACAGCATCATTTTTAACTTGAGTAAGTTGCAGCTACAGTATTTGAAGTATTTGAAGTATAACTGAAGTATACTAAGAAGTACAACGAAATACCCAGCAAGCATTGCAATGCTTTAACTGTAAAATTAAAACAACTATGAAACAAATAATTGATGTTTTAAACAAGAATTTGTCACAAATTCTTGTGTAATGTCTTTTACCTTCTGAACAGAGTAAGTGGGATAAAAAAAAATGTTTAAACCGTGAGTGAAAAGGGTTAATAGTTAATAAACCTCAACTCTCAAATCATTTTCTCACCTGTTTGCAATATAATTCTGGTACGTGAACTATGAGTGTAGTTCTCTGCAAAGGAAGCCTTCTGATAGTTGGAACTACTATCTGACTGTCTGGGGAATGGAGTGATTTGTTGCATGTGAAAAATATGTTTCAACTGGATTTTAATTACTATGTTTCAACCAGAAGTAAGCCAAATATAAACTAAAAAGTAAATCAATAGTATACTTGTAAGTTTAGTATTGTGTTAGAGTAGAGTATATTTTAAGTATACTCTTATAGACTGGAAAGGACATTATGCTAGTACAGTTATAGTGAACAAAAAGTACATCTAAAAGTTCATTTCAAGTATACTTCTATATACTAAAACGGGGGCCAATGTAGTCCCCAAGAAGCATTAGTAATATACTTACTAGGTAACATATACTTAGACTGATTTCCTTTCTATATGTTACATTTAGAGTAATGTTTAAAAGTTACTTCATTTAGCAGGGTGTAGCTTTTTTCTCTTCTTATTGTTTTTTATACTGGAACTTTTTTTCTGTATAAGGTGGTACTTTTAAGACACCTCTGCCTAACTACAGTGAACTAACCAGAAGTCTCGGAATATGCTCTGGTGGTCATTTTACACAAGTTCAGGTGTCACATCCATGAAACCTACACCACTAACCAGCATCAGTCCTACAACTTCACTCTCAAATTTAATAAATTCTGGGACAAGCAGAAACTGTATTTTTAGCGGTGCATTTTGTGGCAGGCCAGACTGCTATAAAATGCAGTCTCCTTGTAGCACCACTTCATCTTGGTTCAGAAGAGATGTCCTGGATATACATGATAATGTAACGCGGGTGTTTTTGTTTGTTCATGTTTAGCGCGTTGGGTTGTGTTATTAAAGCGAATGTTACGTTTTTAAAGCGTGTTATGCGACAGGTGTGTGTAGCACTGGTTACACATCTCAATGGGAGAGCAATAGTCGAGACCACACCTTTACCTGACGTACAACGTGACGTATGGCGCACATTTCCAAAACAACAATGGCGGATAGAAGATATTGATCGAGGTGGCTAATGCTCCTTTCGCTGGTTGCCAACCACCATTAAATAACAACAAGAAGAAAATATTGATCTGCTTTTCTTAGCTTTTCAGAGTGATGATGAGATGGTGGAAGAACAACAGAGATAATTTACGGACCGTTAACATGTGCAACTTAGAAGTAGTCAGAGGTAACTGGATGGAGTTCAGTCAGGTTAAATGCACGGTTGATTGGATTATATCTGAAGATCGTATGCTATTCGTGACAACTCTGCTAGACTCCAAATTTCTCGTCCATGAGGGAGTATCTCAAAAGTAAATGAAACAACTAAACACTTTTTCCCTAAAACGGACTGACATGGGAAACATTAAAGTTGGATTGACACCAGCTAATCAGTCTGAAGGTAAGTGTTTTTTCACTTATTCGAGAGAAGTCAGAAATGCGTTCTTATTACTGTTTGTTTTGACTTTTAAGCTACCGTGCCAGGTTATTTTCATTCAAATGCTAAGACAAAATATCAATATCTATGAATGTGGAGACTCAAAAGACTAGTTAGGTAATAGCTGCCGATGGATTTATGAGACTTGATAGAAAGTTGGACGTTTGCAACAGGTGAATCGGTGAACTACCGAGGTTGTGCCCAAATGCTTAAAGCTGTTAGCTGGTCAGTGTTTTCAGGTGTGCTTGTACTAACTGTACGGTGCGGAGTGCTGACTTAGTCAGGCTAAACCCATTAAAGCAGGGGTGCCCAATCCCAGTCCTCGAGAGCTACCGTCCTGCAGCTTTTAGATGGATCCTTGTTCCGACACACCTGAATCAAATGAATGGCTTGTTATCAGGCATTTGCCAAACTTGATGGCATGCTGAAGAGGCAATCAAACCATTTGATTCAGCTGTGTTGGAGTAGGGATGCATCTAAAAGCTGCAGGACAGTAGCTCTCGAGGACTGGGATTGGGCACCCCTGCATTAAAGCGTCGAGCTCAAATATCTTTTCATTTTTGTGCACTGCTCTCTTGTCTTTTGTCAGCACACATTTTCTGTTTATTGAAGCCTTTTGTTAATAATTTTGATCATGTAAAAACTGGGAATTGGTCTCTATTGACAATACTCTTATTTTTCTTTCTTATTTTTTTATTTATTTATTTTTTTTGCATTGCATATGTCATTTAGGAAAGGTAATTGGTCATTGAACTTTTTGCAACTATGTGTATTTGTAAATTTTGTGGCTTCCGTGCACACAAATTTATATTGTTCAGTTTGCATGTTAAAAGCCACAGACATGTAGCTAACTATAGGCTTTCTTGTGGAACTGAGAACTGTCCTGCCACTTTCAGAACATTTTCTGCCTTTCATTCACATATGCCTAGGAATCACAGAACAAGAAGGGAGACCACTGAGGAGGAGTTTTATAAGTTCACTGGTGACCTCAGCTGTCAAGTTCCTGGATGTGGGTATGCTGCACAAAACTTTACAACTCTGTGCCCATCTCAGATTTCACATCAAAGACGGGGAAAAAAGTATTATGTCCATTTGAAGATTGCTCTAAATACTTCAGTGTCCGAACATCATTTTCCATCCGTATTTCTCGAAAACATAAGTAGACAGTTCAGCAGTCAAGGCAACAAGAAATTGGGGAATTTGCCATAATACAAGGACAGGACACAGTTAGTCTATTAGAAGACAGTTGGCTTTGTGTCATTTAAAAATGCAGGCTAAAATGCTCTTACCAACCAGCACTATACAGAGCATCATAGAGGAATTTCAGGATCTTCTCAGCTGTGCAATGCACGATGTTCTTGCAATACTGTCTGACAAACTGTCTTCATTTAATATTCCATAAGCAGAAGTGGACAAAATCAATCAAGAACTTTTTTCATAGAGGACTATATATATCTGAGACACAGTAGGTTTCCTGACAAAGCTTTAAAAGCAAAACATCACTATTTGTTACATTATGCAGTGCTTATCCTTCACTTTGGACCACTCATTCGTTTGTGCACCCTTAGGTTTGAGAGCAAGCACTCGTATTTCAAAGCATGTACAAGTTCAGTCTTGCATAACTTCATCAACTTATGCAAGACTGAACGGCATCAGTTACTGCAGTCCTACCTCTCAGTGGGCCAAATGTTTCCACCTATAGTTCAAATGATTGGAGAAACAAGAGATTAGAATCATCATCTTTACAACGCTCTCATTCAAGAAGCTGTGGCAAACTTTGGATGTGTCAGCAGTTGTCTACAAAGGTACCAAGTATGTCAAAGGCTATGTTTCCATTGTAGATAACACTGATGATGGCTTGGTTTTTGGGAAGATAGCTGTTATACTTGTTAACGATTCTGAATTGTACTTTGTGCTCGAGTTGCATCACTCAGTACTCCTCATTGACCTTGGACTTCACTGCTTGCGTTGCCCTACAGAAAGAAGTGTTTGTGTAAATGCTGACAGTCTGATGGATTATTACCCACCACCACTTTATAACATGGCAGGCCTTTTTGTTGTCTCCCTACACCATTCAGTTTCCTCTTAATTCTCTTTCAGGGATGGAAATTGAAGAGGAACTTACAAGCCTCCTGCCGACACTAGACAGAGAGAAAATAATCTGCATTGTAGAACATCTGACGGACGTTATTGGTGTACAACAAAAAAGTAAAAGTGTTTGTAGAGGCGGACGATCTCAAACCCTTTCTCACACCAATTCAAATACGTAAACTACTTCTTGCATTTAAAGGAGGTTTTGGTTCTGTACAAATCATAGACTTGAGTCTATGATTTGAAGGTCACTCATAGACTCATATGTCACTGATTAGCTTTTTTTTCTCTTCACCATACTACACATGTACTTTGACAGTATAATATTGAAGAGCATTTTGGGGCTCACATTGTCTGGTAGATAATTAACACGGAAAACATAAACAAAAGTAGACACTAAATCTAACACCATTAACCTTTCATTGGTAGTGGTACAACTAAGGGTTTGAAATTGTGAAATACTGTAAAATATATTGACTCAAGGTCTTTTCAGTGCAAGACCTTGAGTTTGTAGTTCTTTTGCAGTCCTGGGATTGCTTCTTTTCATCTTCAGACAAGGTCCCCAAAAACTGCCTTGCCGTTACTACTCAATCCTAATTGAATGGTTCATCTTTTAGTGAGGACATATTTGTTGACATAGTAGCTTTTTAAGGTAACTTTTCCAATGATCTTTATTTATTTATTTGTTTAGATGGCAACAGACCAGAGAACCTGAATGACACCATTACCCTGGAGCCTTGCCCTGCTGCATCAGCTGAAACATCAAGCCATCCACCTCACTCCTCCTCCTCCACGTCCACCACTATGTACAACCATTACTCCAGCTCTTGGGTCTCACACTTACAGATTCCTTGGGAAAGATTTCCACTCCGACTGTCGCATGCAATCACAAGAGGAGACAGAGCTCATCCAGAGGACAGGAGAAGTATGGTTAGAATTGTTGTGGAGGCCATGCAAGTTCACTGCAGGAACCCTAAACGTGCATCTTGTGAAGAAGTTGCTAAAATCATTGTAAACAGATACCCTCAAACATTTGCAGATTTTACTGAAAAGGGAGAAAGACTGGGTTGTGGACATCATTCACTACTAAGAAGCATCAAATCTAGAGTTGAACATGTTAATTGAGATAATACAACACATAGACTTCGTCAAAAAAAGAGAACCAGGAATGAGGAAGACTGCAGTCCCAACAGTAATGCAACCTCACCTAAAAAAGTTAGATGCCTTGTTGATAGCTATGGTTGTATAAATTGGCAGCCAGTTGAACTTCCTGAGGGGGAAACACCAGATTCTTTAGAGGAAAAGAAGCACATCTTGTTAACAATTTTTAATTCAGAAGGACCTGGAGCTGTGGAGAGACCTGATGTGGATGACTTCATGTGCCTCACATATATTTCTCAGCGGCAGCTTATCAACAGTTGTTCCTCACTTTCAGTAGCTGAAATTCAGGAGCAGTGGCCATTCTTGTTTACTCGGAAAGGTTTTTTGAACCACTTTTACAAACTCACAGGCATCGATATCAGTGAGCGCTTAGGTCAGGCCCTCATAACCAAAGGCAGAAGGATTATTAACTATTTCTCCAGCCAGAAGCTCAAATGGAACCTTGGTATAAGGACACTCATCCAGCAGATACAAAATGAGGGAGTTTTGACCAACAACAAGGTTGGCACAGCAGCCATACTTCTCATGATGAAGTATTACAAGGAAGATGAAGACTCCCTCTTTGTCTTAGCAGATGTAAGCTTTTTTTTCATACAGCTCTATGTTTAATGCTGTTGCTTGCTGTCCTGTTTTTGTTTTGTTTTTTGTTACATAAAATGTCCTGGTCCTTTTTCTGGCAGGAAACATCTACCAGGATGTCCCTTGAAGCAGAGAGCAACCTGCCAATCGCTCCAAGGCTGATTATGCTTGGTAAGAAGTCATTTATGAAATAGAGCTGATTAGACCATATTAAAATTTCTGTTTGGCACAGGAGCTTTTCGTGGACACAGGTATCCAGTCTCTTTTTTCGTAGCTCAAATTTCTGTAATTTCCTTTATAAACCAAGGTTGTTGGACATGTGTCTCAGTGAACCCAGCAAGGTAACAATATCAAATTTCATATTACATATTACTGATCAACATGGTAGTCTAGCTACACCAACAGCAGAAATACTGAAGTCAATACTGTAAAGTTTAACAGCAGCACAAACTATAAACTCCAAAATAACCATACAGTTGATTCATCTCCGGTAATTTAATTGGGCTGACTCTTTGTTAGGTGTGTTTAATGTGCAGAATAATTCCCAATTATGTACAATTCTAATATGTTAAAACTGACTTATGTTTAATAATTAACTGTACGTAGCTATTTGCTTTATGACTATCTAGACAGTGTGAAGAAGTGAAGTATTGAAATTATTTTGTGTTGCATAATGACAACATGTTGCCCCTATACATACAGGACAAAGTTCAATGACCACCACCTGCTGGATGGTGAGTGCAGAGGGGCGTGTAATTGTTGAGCTGGACAAAGAGAACACCTTTGCTGATACGATGTCAGTCTTCTTTGGTTCATTCTATGTATTGAACCTGGAATACCAGGAGTCAGCGTGTGCAACATTGGAACTAATTCAGAGGTATGTTTGAACAGTTAGCTAATAGTGATAGATGATGAATAAATTATCCCTAAGTAACTCATTATTTCAAATCACAACTCAATGTTACTGTATGTTACTATTTATTATGGCATGTTTTAAGGTTTTTTGCAAGGATAAACCCTGAAGAGGGAACAATATGTACCTCCAAGGTTGGGACAAGCAGAAAGACTGGGACCACTGTGAAGCCAAAGGTTGTTCACATTAACCCTCATGTCACAACTTTCCTCCAGCGGCTTACTGAATTTGAGTGGAAAACTTCAAATTAGGTAACTGTTTTTGCCATTTTTAGTGAATTTCTTGTATAATTTAAGTGACCAATGTGTTGTTACCTGTGTCTCCACAGACGGTCCATGGCCCATGCTTTCTGGACATTTACACAAGACGAACAACAATGAAGACAAGCTCTTTTGCCATCTTGCAAGACGCTGTCTCTGTCCAATAGGTTTTTTGAGTGCAACAGTTTTGATTTTTTTTTTCCTTCTTTTACCCGTTTGTTAAAAATTATTTCAGCTACTTACACTTTAATTGTCACATGTATTGGCTCACCCTACCCAATGAACTCAGTCCATAAAGCAAGATCAGGGTTCAGTGCAGGTCAGTCAAGTTCCTTCAGTTCCACACATGCTCATCCATGTCCTTGTGGACCCTGCTTTGTGCATTGATTTGGTGGTGTGAGCCAGTATTTTGGATAAAGTGTATATAAAGGCAGAAGTGTGGGGCTTGATATTATATTCATTACAATTCAGTTTATTTGTATGGTGCCAACAAAATGAATGCCAAGGCACTTCACATTGTAGGTTTAAGACCCTACAAAATATAACTGAGGAAACCCAACACTTGAGCATATGTTGTCTGCCATGATATGGATATGACATAATATCGTTTTTGTTTGTACAACCGTCTGAGGAAATAATGGCTTACATGGTTTAGTAAAAACAAGTGCTTCCTCAATGAAAATATGTTTTCAGTTCTTTTCAGTTTTTGATTTTGGAAATGTGTATTTCAGCAGGGAAAAATCAGAACAGAAATAAAAAGTGGTGTGAAGCACATGAATTATTGTGTGTATGTATCTATCTATCTCGATCAATCGATCTTTAGTGGGTATATATATGTTTTTATATAAATAAATAAATGGTACCTTTTTTTTTTTTTTAATACAATACAATTTTTTTAACCCTCCAGTCTCTTACAGTATGTTACTGTTTCCTTAAATTAGGGCAAATTGCGACGTGTTAAACAGTAAATGACCGCCTGTTGGGACACGGTATCCTCTAGCAGAGATTAATATTTTTGGTACTGATGATGCGTGATAACGGTAAGTTACTTGTAAATATATTGCAGTTTATTACCTTGCAGCGGGCATACAGTGACATACCGTGAAGAAACGGTAGTATACCAATTTCTTAATCGCAGTATAATGTTACTTTGTTGACGTAATTTACGACATAACGACATAACGGTATCTCACTGGCGACAGTGACGCCAGTGAGATACCGTAAAAAAAGCTACGGTGCGTTACCATAATTTGTCCAAGAGTATTATACCACAACAGCAAAAAACGGTATCATCCTGCAGAACGGTAAGCTACAGTAATACGGCGTCACGGTATGACGCTGGCAACAGTGACGCCAGTATGTTACCGTAAAGTGGAGATGAAAAGTCTAACAGTGTAGGTTGGATTGGAAGTGTTGCTGCACAGCCATTTTCCAGATCTCTCCACAGATGTTCAGTTGAGTTCAAGTCTGGAATTCGGCTGGGCCACTTGATAACATTCACAGAGTGCTCCAGAAGCTACTCCTTTGTTATCTTGGATGTGTGCTTAGGGTTGTCTAAGTTCCAGAGCGCTCTTGTTATCATGAAGGATGTCTCTGTATATTGCATCTTTCCCTTGTACTGGTTTACAGGCCTGCCAGTTCCTGCTGCCAGACAACATCCCCACAACATGATACTGCTGCCGCTATGCTTCACCATAGGGATGGTAGAGGCCAGGTGATGAGTGCTGTTTATCTCCAGACATTGGCATGTCTTTGGCATTCAGATCAAAGAGTAGGTAGGGTTTTGTTTCTTGTGGTTTCTTCAAGCTACAGAAATGTATTTTAATCTTAAGCTTGTAAAAACACTGAATTTTTCATACTTTAAATAAAGAATATGTCCATATTTTTACGTTTTGGTAAATTTCTGTTATTTTGTGGTATTTTTCTGGAGCCCCAACATTCAGATATTTCTTTCTTTCTTTCTTTATTTATTTTTTACAATTTCTGTAAGAACAGATGTGAAAACAAGAAACAATAGAGACATTCATGAAATGATGAGTTGGAAGAAGTGAGAGAAAACCAACAGGAAACTGTTGAGTTTACTCAGTATTTTTTTCTATCCAGTAAATTGCAAAAGAAATGGAGACAGGTCTTCAATAACATAATTTTGCAGAGATATTTTTGCCTGTGTGGTCAGTGCTGTGTGAGGAAACTGACAAATATGACAACCCGACAGCTGAAACCAGGACATTTTGATATATTTCACTGATTTCTCCGGACACAAGGATGCTCCATTTAAAAGCAGGCCTGTAAACCAGGACATGTTGCCACCCTAATTTAAATGTTCTCATTTTTATTGTCCTGAGGTTTGAAGTTTATCTTCTTTCACTGTCATTTGGATTAAGACAAACTATAGATTTATTACAGGCTGTGATTTAATTAGAAATGTCAGCAGTTAGGTTTCCCATGGCAGAATTCAATTCAAACGGATAAGGCTTCCTATATATTTAAAATTGGATGAGAACTACTTATAAAAGGTGAATGCATTCTAGATGAAAGCTGTGACATCAAGTGATGGTAAAAAATGTTTTAGCAGCCAAGCCACAATTACACAAATGCCAAGCTGATTACACCATACAATTCATTTCCATATAAATGTCTTTCTCCTGCTGAGTAATAACGGGTTGCACGCAACATGCAAACCAAATTCCAAAGTTCAATCATTGCACACATCCCATATCCAAACATCACACAACAAGTAAAGATAAAGTAATGACCTCTGTGCATTATTATTCAACATGTAAGGCAGTGCATTCTTTTTTCTTTTGTCAGCCCCTTTCTCCTCAAACTATCAGTATGCATTTAACATCCGACTTAAAATGCAAGGGACACAATTGAGAAAACTCAATTGTCCCAATTCTTCTCTACTTTTCAATGGAAATCATCTCACTGTCATGACTTGCGCATATCATCAAGGCAGCCTACAGTTTTAATATGTGAAATTGTATAGCACACTTACTTTATCAGTTTGCATGCGTGTGGCTGTCTGCACACTACTGTATGATTTAATAAATGCACAAACATGTGCATTTAAGTGGAACACAGTCATCACTTATTCATGCATGTGTACACTTCATACTTGAAAAGCAATTCTGAAGATAAATGCAGCATTACTCTGTATCATAAAGCAACATTATACAATGATTTTACCTTAAAAACACAGCTTTAA
Organism: Pelmatolapia mariae; assembly: GCF_036321145.2. Taxonomy (NCBI): domain Eukaryota; kingdom Metazoa; phylum Chordata; class Actinopteri; order Cichliformes; family Cichlidae; genus Pelmatolapia; species Pelmatolapia mariae. Next base: position 32,471,200 of record NC_086228.1, on the reverse strand, counting down.
AATCATTTTGATAGCATACAGGCTTACAATGGGGATATGAGAACAAAAATAGCGACTCTTTCATTCCCTCTTATGCAACTGCAACAATACAAGACCCAAGCTTAGACTTTATATAAAAGATGGACGTAGCCACCTCAATCCAATATGGTCAGAGCACTAATATCATCAACATTAGTGCTTTGACCATATTTAGCAATTTTGGTTAGAATATAGGAACAGCACACAGACACAGGCATTTTTAATTAATAAATCATTTATGACAGAACTTAACACTATGATATTGGCTGTGCAATTAAGCCCCAGTTTTCCTGATTTCACACACATTGGAGGTACATAAAGTCGTAACTTGTTTACATCTGAATTTGTACACTATTGTGAGCTTTTAGCAGTAACATAAAATATGGAAATTTCCAAGGATATCTTGAAATTTCAAGATTGATTTGGACCTTGAAACAGTGTGCTGTCAGAGGAGAAAGCATCTTATGCAACACAAGTAAAGATGCAACAATTTGTGTTGTTACACCAAGTACAATGGCAAGAATGTTCCACAGAAGCACTGACAGAATAAACAAGTTGACAGTCACGAGTCCCACTTTGGTTTGTTTGTACCCACTTCAAACAATGTAGCATCACAAGATACCCTTGGGGACAAAAGAACATTTCTGAAGGTCCTTCTTGGCAAGTTGTTGAAAGCTGTTGTGATGGAGGAAAAAACACTGGAAGTCGTTTGCGGATGAAAAGCTGCCATACAACTCATGCCTCTTGCTCCTAAAACATCCAGCCCCACCATCATTGGCTTCCTATTTCAAAAAGTTTCTTTTTATTTGTTTGTGTCTTGACTTTTCATTTTGGCCTTGTGGTAATCAAGCTATTGTAGGTTATAATTAGGGTTTTATTTAAGTACATTTATTTTAGCCTGCAATCAGTAGCAGACAACTTAAGCTTAAGTATTTTATGATTTTAAGTGGATAAAACATGATAGCTATTGCAGCTTTACAACCTTCCAACTATTATTCTGAACTGTGGTTTTAAAGCCTGCTGTCTGTGCAGGTGCTTGCTAAGAGCTGAAGTTGTTTTAGCAGCATAATGTAGCTGTTTCTGTCCTGGATGAAGTCTCCACTTTACCATCTTGCTCTCACCCTTTTGTGCAATTATAATGAGAGCATGTCGAGATCCACACTGTATATTGTCCCACTATTTTCCTCGTCCAGCACACAAACTGAAATCAGTTAATTATAAAGTGAGTGCAAAAACAGATAAGCGGGATTTATAGGCAGGCAGAATAACAATTCCAAGAAACTGGACTACTGGGAACTGGTTCTCTACAAGACATGGTTCTCGATTCCCATCCTTATTATATATAATACTCTGGAACATTACTTTTTCCTTCTTATTTTCACACATAATAATGTGTGAAAAGTTTTACAGAGCACTATATGCCTAAAGTGTTACATCTATAACTCTTCTGGATTGAGAGCATGCTGGCAAGTTGCCTCCTCTCACTTTGTGATAAAACTTTGCTTTCTGTGTGAATCAGCCTGATTTTCACTGCACATTGTACCTGGTTATCTTGTCTCTACATCTGTTGACTGTTTGTCCTGCCTCCATGTATCTTCGTGCACTCACCTTCCTGGCCGATCAGCTGTTACCTGGATGCCACTGAGCAGTTGACTGTCTGTCAAACAGTTGATAGCCTAGTGCAGCTAGCAAACAATTTTCTGGCTCTCCCATCTGACTTCACTCAATCCTTCCTGGCCTTCAGTGGGACATATCAATGCCAGGATTTGTCCATGCTGTATTCTTCTGGTTCTGTCTCCCCATCCTGGCCTTGCTACTTACAGCGGCACTGATACGACTCTTCTCATGTTTGCGGTTCTATAAGGTACAGCAGCGATGCCTCAACTTCACCTACCAAGAGTGCATCTTTCATGCTGCTGAATGCTCGCTTGCAATAAAGCAATACTAATCCAAGATATCATTACTGACAGGAAGATCGATTTTCTTTACCGAACAGAGGTATGGCAAAATCCGCATGACTTTATGTCACTTAATCAAGCCACTCCCCCAGGATTTGTTTGTTTTGGTTAGCTAAATTATACCAAGCCGATATCCTGGTCAAAGTACTGCCAGTACCCACTTTCCCCTCTTTTGAGTGCCTTACTGCAACGTTGGCTGGGTCAACACAGCTCCAGATCTTCCTCATCTACGACTCCCCTAAAATCTATACTGTCATCATGTCAGAGTTGTCTGAGCTTCTCACCTGAGCTTTGCTCTGCTCCTTGTCTCCAGCCACAGTCCAACTTGGTGAATATTCATGCTAACTCCAGTAGGTCTTCATTTGCCAGGGAATTCTTGTCACTAGCGGACTGTCTCAATTTCACACAGCATGTTAAATGTCTGTCGATGTCCGAGGTCACACGCTGGATCTGGTTTTCTCCACTGGCACTACTCCTTCCAATCTGAAGTGCCTGGACTTTCCTGTTTCTGACCATTTCACTGTCTGCTTTTCTGTTCCTGTTCCTGTTTCTAGGCTGCACACTAAACATATCATTGCATACAGGAACCAGAAACAAGGCTCTGTTTTCAGTACATTGGCTCTGAACAATGTGATAGAAATCCACTTTGCCTCAGACCCACCCAACACCATGATTGACATGCTTGTTGACTATTATAATGCAGCCATATCTAGCAGCCTCAACTCTCTCTCCCACCCTCAAAACTTGGACTGTCTGTTTTACCTGACCTGCCCCATAGTTTACTATGCATCTCCATGACCTAAAGATGAGTGGCCGCCGACATTAGAGGCTCTACAGAAGAACCACGAGTTTTATAAATATCATGTGAGACCCCATAAAGCTCTCTCTCAGGCCAAAGCTCCTTATTACTCTTCCCTCATTCACCAAAAGCAGCTGCAGTTGCAGCTAACTCTGGCCACATCAGTATCCTCATCCTCCTCGACCTTTCTGCAGCCTTCGACACTGTTTTTCACACCATCATTCTCTCCTGCCTAACCAACTACCTTGGCCTCACTTGTACTGTACTCTCCTGGTTTCAGTCGTACCTCTCCAACAGAGCACAATTTGTCACCAAGGGACACTCCTGCTCCACCTCTGCTCCAGTTAACTACAGTGTGCCCCAAGGTTCTGTGCTTGGACCCTTTCTCTTCACCATTTATAGGCTCCCCCTTGGTCAGATCATCCATCGCCATAGTCTCTGCTTCCTTTCCTATGTTTAATATACACAACTTTATCTCAGTACAAACCCTCCACCCTGCTCCCCCCACAATCACTTGTCAACTGTTTGCATGAAATTAAAATATGGATGTCAAATAACCTACACAAGCTCAAAGGTAACAAAACAAAGCTCTTGGTTGTGGCCCCCAAAGCCCTACTCCTACTTCACAGCTGCCTCAATTCATCTTTGTAGTTCGTGGTCTGGGTGTCATTTTTGTCTCCATTCTTTCATTCTCTGCTCATGTCAAATTTTGTCACCAAAACAGACTTTTTTCATCTAAAGAACATCTCTCAACTTTGGCCATCACTAACTGACTCTGCAGCAGAGACTCTCATCCATACGTTTATCACCACCAGACATTATACAAATGAAAGTAATTGTCATCTTATTGTTAAGTTATTATTATTATTATTATTATTAGTGGTAGTAGTAGTATTAAAGTGAAATGAACTGGAATTATTCTTTAACATGATGTCATGTGGTGTGATATTTCACAGAGATCGTGGTTAAATATGTACAAAGTCAACACTCTGCCAATGAGTGCTATTGTATGTCCTCAGTGATTACAGTCAAGGCATACAAACAGGCTAACTAGCACTGTTTGTTTGCATTTGAAGACAAGTACAACTAAATGCATATTCTATTTTCTCACCCCAAACTTGCAAGCACCCCCCTAAATGTGGGCTGAGTAAATAAATACCCTAAAAATCAGGTAAATCAGGGAACTAGGTGCCCTTTCCTCACACTTCCAGCAACAACCAGTGGCTCCATGCATCAATACTCCTTTCTTTTTAACACTGTTTCCAAGCCAAGCAACTTCTCTCTTCCACTTGGCAGTGCAAGACGTCCATTTCCTTCGGAAATGCCTTCCTTGGCACAAATTCAGAGGGAGGAAGAGGAAGGCTTTGAACTGATTACATAAGAGCACAGGTCTGGGCTGATGTGCACGTTCACTCACTCACTCACACACACACACACAAACACACTCACTCACACACACACACACACACACACACAAACACACACACTCACACACACACACACACACACAAACACAACAGAAAGTGTCTTCTAATGAGGAAGAAATTCAGTTTGAAAAACTCAGATGGTGTAAAGAAAATGTGAATGCACAGCATTTGATATATTCTAAAACTTACTTAAAATGAATGAATTATTTGAGAGATTATGAATTTATTTATCTATTTATTTTTAAGAAATCCAACTAAAAAATTATCTGAAACTTTTTAGGAATTATGTGTAAATATTTTACATAATGAATAAATATTTGTTTATATAACAGTTTACAGTTTAATATAAATGATATAATGTTAATATAAAAGCTTTATTACAATATTTTGGACAACAAGAGGAACAATAAGTCATAGCACTGATTCTGATTTCAGTTGGGTTTGTTTTTTCTAGTTAGTGTACTTAATGTGGCAATGACTACGGAGCTCCGCAAGGGACATGGGAGAAAAAAAAATTACGATGAACTTTTGCGAGATCTCGCAAAACTAACTCGGGATCTCGCAAAACTTTTGCGAGATCTCGCAAAACAAACTCGGGATCTCGCAAAACTTTTGCGAGATCTCGCAAAGGTAACTCGGGATCTCGCAAAAGTTGAATTCCAACAATGGTGGCAGCAACTTAGTTGTAATATTACTCTTTCTGGGTCACAAAATAAACTTTTAAGATATTTTGAGGCATGAAAGTAGCTGTGTAAATGTCAAATATCTGCTCGATTTACAAGACATCACATATTTGCAAAAGTGCTCCGACGTTTTCGGATCTCGCAAAACTTTTGCGAGATCCCGAGTTTGTTTTGCGAGATCTCGCAAAAGTTCATCTTAATTTTTTTTTCTCCCATGTCACTTGCGGGGCTCCGTAAATGACAGTTATTTTTATAACTAATAAATAAAACTGCCATTGCCATTGTTACTGTTCTGAACATTTACAAAAATACAGTACAACACAACAGTTAGGTTGAGTGCTAGTTATATTACTGCTGTAATGTAATGTAAGAAATATAAAACTATGGAAAACATAATACCTATTTTGTGAATTTGGTTGCAATAAAACATAATATATGTCATGACAGAAAGCATCTCCCGTTTTCCCTCTCTCTTTAGTATTTGTTTTAGATTTTTTTTAAGACAATCTATATAACACCATCAAGCAAGAGCATAACCTTGTACTACAGGAGAACAAGCAAACTCATATCCACCATATAAAAATATTTGTATAAATATAAAACGTCAGCCCAGATCGGTGGGTAAAGTAGTCTGAAGAGCAAAAAGCCATTTCTACATCTCTGCTTCCTGCAGCTTTAAGGACTTCTACATTACAGTTCAGCTGGGTTCACTCCCTATCGCTTTGGTTGGACGATGCAAAGATAAGAACTTGTACTGAGGAATTAATTTCACTCCACTGGTCACAACAGCTTGTATTTTTCTAAGGTCAGCTTTGCCATTTCTAAGCATGGATTTTTCAAACATGCAGTGTATTTTGTTGATTTTAAAGATCACTAGGCTCAGAACAGTTATTCAAGAATAAATACTAAATACAACAAATTGCAGGCAGCATAAAGCGTTAATGTGCGTTAATGTAAGTGGTGCATTTCTTTTTTTTATTTCATCTCCCAGGGAAAGTTAATTTGTTCATTTGTTGGTCTACCAACTCATGATTCAGTGGTAGGATACTGCACATTGTTGATCTTGATGATGTGAGGATATTGAGGAATGGCAATGCTTCAACACTTACACTAACCCACTGAGTGGAGGAAAATAGGTTTCCTTTAGTAGCTTGTGCTTAGCACAGAAGACAGCTGATGTGACAGGAACGCCCAGGCAGAGGTCTGGTAAAAGCGCTAGTTTCAGCTGAAGTCGTGACAGTCATTGCTATGCCTCTCTTCAGCGAAAAGAGTGGGAGTGATGAATGAGTTGGGTTTGTCAGATTCTCAGTCGCAGTCTGGCTGACTGCTTTCAATGAATTCATTATGCAAATCTGTTTAGCCAAAGGACATCTTTACGTACTTCACTTGTTGCTTCTATCAAAGCTGGGAAAGAAATGTGGGTGGAGCCACAACTTAAACAAGGAATACAATCCAGGAAATAAATTGAACAAAAATGTTATTGGGAGAACATTTAGCTCTATAGACACATTATCACACACAGATACATTATCTGATAATCCTCCCTGAAATGATAACACTGGTAGCTATGCTGGGTACAGACTGAAAGCAGCAAAATGATTTGGACATGAAAGAACTATTTTTTATTTTTTATTTTTTTTGCCTCCACTGTCAGTAAGTATCCTGCAATAACATGATCACAGCACATCCCACAGCTGTCCCTAGTACTTTGATAGATAAAAAAGGAAGAAGTATCATTTGAGTTGTCATCAGTGATGACCTTAACCCCAAACCCTGACCCTGCTAACAAGCAAAATGGGCTCTTTTTTTGGAAGTATTTTTTTATTTGTGTCAGAATATTTTTGTCCCTTCCTTACCAAACTTAGGAGAACAACGGCAGTTAAAAGGCAAATTCTGATAGCATGAGAGAATTGATTAGGATATGGTGATGGTATGATGAGGGTATCATGAATTTAAACAGAAAAGTGAGGTTGCTGGTGTTTTGATACAGGACAGGTCATACGCTGCTTTAGGGCACAGGTGTCAAACTACAGGCCTCGAGGGCCACTGTCCTGCAGGTTTTAAATGTGTCCTTGATCCAACACAGCTGATTTAAATGGCTAAATGACCTCCTCAACATGTCTTGAAGTTCTGCAGAGGCCTGGTAATATACTAATTATTTGATTCAGGTGTGTTGACCCAGGGTGTTATCTAAAACCTGCAGGACACCGGCCCTCGAGGCCTGGAATTCGACACCCCTGCTTTTGGGGTTCAACTTTTGCTTTAGGGCAAAAGTTGCACAGCTATTCAACACACCCTCTCAGTAGCACCACTTGAAACTTCCAGAAAAGTGGGTACATGACTTCTACAAACCAACCAGAGGCATTATTGCTGTCTTTTCAATTCAGTCCAATTCAACTTTATTTATACAGCACCAAATCACAACAACAGTCGCCTCAAGGTGCGTTATATTGTAAGGTAGACCCTACAATAATCAGTGTTGGGAAGGTTACTTTTAAAATGTATTCCACTACAGATTACAGAATACATGCCCCAAAATGTATTTTGTGACGTATTCCGTTAAGTTACTCAATAAGAGTAACATATTCTGAATACTTTGGATTACTTAATATATTATCAAGCTTTTTACAACTACATGAATGTACTATTGCTGTGTGATTTACTACTATTACTGAAGGCTACTCGCCATACCAATACCAACTAGATGTTTTAAATCTTAATATAAAATGAGTAACAGTAGGGTGGACATTAGGTAAGGCTGCACTTTTTGCAGCGATCTCGTATAGAAAACTATTCTGCGCTTATATAAAACAGGCCCGCGGCTCCAAACCATAGTAAAGCGACCTCTGGCTAATACATTGGGTTCTGTGTCGGGCTCGTAGCCGAAAACTAGCTTTACTTTGTTGTCTGGGTCAACTTTGCTAGCGAGCAACAGAAAGAAGCGCTGAAAGGCTGCTATAGTTTTGGAGAAAAACACGAACACAGTGTACAGTCGAGTCTTAATAGCTTACTTACAACTGGGCTACACTGCCCATGAGGCTACATTCTTTAGGGCTATGCCTGTAACACTTTGGCTATTGCCTTCATATTAAATAATTTTTTGAACAATAATTTTTAAAAAGAGATTGAAACACAGACGTTAGAGCCTCTTAATGCGTATTTTGTTTGGGTTTACAGCGGCGTGGAATTATCAAAAATAGAGTGGGCATAGCCTAACGTATGAGACAGGAAAAGACTGCTGTGTAATCCCTTTATTTCAACAAAGTAACTGTATTCTGAATACAACCTTTTTAAACAGTAACTGTAATGGAATAAAGTTACTCATATTTTGTATTTTAAATGCGTAACGCCGGTACATGTATTCCGTTACTCCCCAACACTGACAATAATAGATACAGAGAAAAACACAACAATCATATGACCCCCTATAAGCAAGCACTTTGGCGACAGTGGGAAGGAAAAACTCTCTTTTGACAGGAAGAAACCTCCAGCAGAACCAGGCTCAGGGAGGGGCGGGGCCATCTGCCGTGACCAGATGGGAGAGAGAAGGAAGACAGGACAAAAGACATGCTGTGGAAGAGAGCCAGAGATTAATAACACGTATAATTCAATGCAGAGAGGTCTATTAACACATAGTGAGTGAGAAAGGTTTTCATGGTTGACCTGTTTATTAATGGATCAGGAAAATTACCCAAAGAGTAAGTTGCTTAGTGATATCATCTGATAGGCTCAATTGCTCATTTTCTGATAGTTCTCTTTTGGCAAAATTGAGGTGCTTTTGGATCTGGCAGTCACAGACCCAAAATAAGGGCCTTTGTTTTTAGTATTGTACTTGTGCTGTACAGTTTTGAGATGTTCTTATGCACAGGCATCATATAATGTTGTCTTATCAGAACTTGCCACCTCTGTCTCACAATTACAGACAAGCTGGTGTTTGCAGGTTTTTACCCACAGCTGGTGTGTCAAAACCCCAACCAAGTCTGCATAATTGTTGTTTAAGGGCAGGCATTGGCATAAGTTCCAGGTTTATCAGCCAGGAAATTATTGTTAACTATAACTGCCACTAAAACCATGTGTGTTACTGATACAGGCTTTGATGAAACAGTGTCATTTTACACCTGAATAATAATTGCTTGAAAGTTGTAGATCCATCTCCTCAAAGAGGGAATCTTTCTCCAGTTCAAAATCACAAGACAGTATACCAATTGTAAGGTTGGTGGCTCAAACCCCAGCTCCCATAGCACATGCCTCGAACTATGCCTATGCAAGTTACTGAACCCTGATGTGCCTAATTTATGAATTTAGGTGAATGAGACTTGTAGTAGAAGTCAAATTAAGTATAAAAGGTGCTATATATATTCCAGTCTGTTTACATGTCTGTAGAATAAAAAGAGAAATGAGTGCAGTCTGTGTTTCACAGAATTCTGTCTATTATCTTGCTGGAGTGTTGTCAGCAAGGTAAGCAGAAAAACCACAGCCCTTTGTTGTACACAAACCAACCCTGGCCTGTCTCTTGTGAGTATGAAAGTGCTCTGTCATTTAACAATGCATGCCAGAAGCAACTCTTTCCCTTCTCTTTCTTAATCCCGTCATCTTCCACTTTTGAAGCACAGACCCGTGAGTTTACAGTAAGTGATGAGTCCTCATCTTCATCGCCCCTGGAAAGTGTTCCTTCAGAAAAAAGAGAGTAGCTCTGAAAGGGCCATTATCTCTGTGTTGCCTGTCGTGCAGTCACGGCTGCCGCCATGTGTGGGCTAGCTGCTGTCTGTCTGCATCTGCTGCCCTGTCTATCTCTGCTGGCCTGCTCAGGGGATTGCTTGTCAAACTGACGGGCCATGTGGACATGCCTGGCTCAGCTGGTGCATTTGGCACTGCTGCTGTAAACACTGACTGCTGGGGCTCTTGTCCCTTCGCTGTCATAGAAAATTAAAGGCTGGGTGCAGTGTGATATTATGTGCCTGAGCAATACACTTCAGTTTAAAGACCTATCCAAAGCTTAATTTAAAACATTGTCCTCATTTCATTTATTTGACCTCTTTTTAACCAGGCATATGTTATCTTCTGTGCAGGAGGGCCACCACTGGCAACTTAACAGCAGGAACAATCCCAGCATTACAGCCACCACTAAAGGGCCCCTTGGGTAGATTATTTCCAAACTTGAAATGCAATAACTGAATACAATGCGAACAATGTTAATAGATCTAATCCAAAAAATAATTCAACCAACACAGTAAGAGAACAATAAAACTAGCTACAGCACGATGCTTCTATTAACTGGCATCTTGAAATATTAACGATTAAGTGAAAGGCCAAAACTTGTGTAAGTGCCATGATTTTAAATGTAATATCTTAAGACCTCATAATTAAAATATTAAAGGTATTCAAAGAAACACAATAGAACACAAAAACATGCAGATGATGGTTTTTTTACTTCTAGACTTCTAGCTGTCGTTTTTAGAATGTTTCTCAATTCCTTATTAATGCAACCTGATATCACACTATCCCCATTACACAGACAATATTAAATAGCTCAGGATTAATATTAATATCCAAGCTGTCATAGTTATTTTGCCTAAATTTCACTCCATTATTCAAAGCAGTACAAGATGAGTTAATTACTTGGTTGAACCTCCCTATATCAATTTACAAACAAATTGTAGTAATCAGATCATCTGTCTTACCCTAAATCAATTATTTTTCACCGAGGCAAGTTTTCCAAATATGACCTCGTATAAATCCCTTAATTCTGCCCTGTCAAAAAACAGACCTCAAAATGTAAAACTTGAAATATTACAAAATTAAAAATCTTGCAAATCAACTTAAATACATCACTAAATGGCTCAATCATTCTCAATCTGTCACCTCCTGGTTAATTGCAGAACCAGCACTATCAAAGGATATACAGTTAACAGATCTGTCTTGTATTAGTCAATCAAAAAACATTAGTGTTCCCAGTTCATATAAACTCTGACACCTTGGAGAAAAGCAGTTCAAATCACCAACTCAACAGTTACATCGCACTGCAGTCAGCAATCTGGAACAACAAAAACACTATAATCAACAAAAGTGCATTCATTTAAGGATAATGCTTTCATTAATTCTGAACATTTAATGCAAAAAATTGGCACTGGAAATCCTTAATTTCTGGAATACTTGCAAATAAAAATCAGCAATAAAAATCAATCAAGTCATTGTCTAAACTCCCGTTAAATTTAATATTTCAATTACAGTTGTGAATATTCTGAAACTTACAATACCAAGTAAAATTATATCAAAAATATGGAAACCTTTTTTTCTCTCTCTCTTTAAAAATGGACACACACACAACACACTACACAGGTGATAAATTGCATCAATTGTAATTAAGTGAATTAAATAAATGTACATACTGCTCTCAAAGCACTCTGGCACTTGTCTGCATGCCATTTGGCATTGCACCCTTGTTAGACACCTTTGAATCCAAATTACAGATCACTTTTTACACTTATTGTGCTGCCACATTATGCTGTCCCCAAAATCTGCATCTCAGGCGACTTATTATCTGAGGAATTACAAGGTCCATCTGCTTACAGTCTTATCACCAAGAAGGTCATCTTTATGAATTGGAAATCAGTTCAATCAGTCCTGAGAGCAATTCTTGGTTAGAAAAACCACAGTTGTTGTATGCCATAGTGAATGAACTCTGTATAACCCTGTGCCTTAAGAGTTGAACACTATGTGACCTTGGGGAAACCTTAGATGTTGTATGCCTTACATGTTGGCTCTAGAACAGTAGACTCAACTTGAAGGGAGAGTGTCTGATAGCCAAAAGGCAGAATATACAGTGAAGCATGCTGAACATACTGGGAGTAACCCAGCCCGGATGGGAGGTGTTGTGTGTGCCTGATATGTGAAAAGGGATTCACAATGTAATGTGCATATTAATGCTCACAATGCAACGAGACTTACAGCCAAGATTCAAAGGCAAGGCTGTATGAGCTGGTCTCATTCTTTATTAAATGCTAAGGGTATCTTTCTAACTCTCAATATGAAAAATCTGATCAGGAAGTCAGTCCATAGTTCCTCTACTTACCTTTGATCAGACAAGTCGCTGGCAGGTGGCACTAGATATGCAAAATATTTGGCTGCCCTGAAACTGATCCTACACTGTTGCACAGCAAAGAGAAAGCAAAAGTAGGTTTGTAAGAGGACATTCATGTCCATAAACTTTATTTGAACAATCTTGGAGACAAAGACAGAAAGAGGGTGAGATCTATGTGGGAGGAGGAGGGATTAGGAATTGTTGTGAGACTTAATAAGTCACAAAGCCAACTGGAAACCAAGACCAAAGGGAACCAAAAAGGGCCTGAATATTTAAAGATGAAAGGAGCTTTTCCTTCTGTACACAGACACACACACATAAAGACACACGAGTGCACAGATACAAGTGTAGACTGCAGTGGTCAAAAGACTTGCAGTGTGGTTTGAACTGTGCTTTAAACAAACTGTCATGTGGTGAGAAAGTGAAATGCTGGAAGAGAAACAGCACGAGAACACTGGAGTCACAGAGTAAAACTGAGGTGGAGATGAGGACACAAAAATAATGCTGGTACAATGATGCAAGATAGCAAGAGTGGGACACTCAAATGTGATGAATTAACATACATTGATCAGCCAAAACATTAAAACCATCTGTATAATAATTGTGTTGGTCTCCCTTAAGCCACAGCTCTGGCAATGTGGCCCTTTGGTTCCACAGCTCATCAATCATATTAACCAGAGACGTCACATTCCCCATGATGACAAATGGAGTGGAGGGTTTATATGTTCTGCTTTGACTTTCATTCTGGCTAAGACCCCTCCCATCAACACCAAGACAATAAGTATCAATTTCATTACAATAAAAATAATTATGTGGAAGGCATTTGTAATAGATTTTACAGTTATACAACCATGTTTATGGCACTTTGATTCCTTCATTATTTATCACACAAACATGGAGCAAACAGAGACACACCAATAACCCTGTTTAGCTCTGCTTAACTTAGGTGGGACTCTACAGGTCCATACTACAGAACCCACCAACCTTCCTGCCGCTTAACAACACATACTCAGAAGCACAAACCCAGTCTTCTAATTCTGGATGTATACTTGGACTCATCATAAGCATAATATAGCCACTGTGGCATCACCCATCAATTAGTGAGATTGTCCTTGAGCTGAGTGACTGGATATGATGACCAAAGCAAGGATTCTGACTGACAAACCGAGCTAGTGTGTTACTCTTGAGGTAGGCCCACCAAACATATACATTGATTTACCATCCTTTTTTATTCTTTTGGGGCTGTAATTTACAAGATAAACATTGTGCATGCTATCTTCTTGATGAATGCTCAATCATCCAGGTAAGTAAATCCCCAAAAGTTGATTCTGTTCATCTGGACGTAACGTTTTCAGTGGGAGCTGACTGCAGGTTTCCCCAATCTTATAAACAGTACATTTGCATAATGACTGAAACTAGCACCACTGAAGGAACAATGGGCTGGGAGGTCAGTTTCTTCATCATAATTATGCAAATTCCCATGACCATTGATCAACAACCACTGATCAAAGACCATTGATCAACAACCACTGATCAATGGCCATGAGTACCATTCACAGAGAGTTGGGGAATGGCTGCAATCACAGCATCGTAAGATGGTGACAGATGTACCCTTAGGCCCCATCCTCGATTCAAAGATGGCCTTTCCTTTTTCACGTAAATGGCCTCCTTGACTCCTTGGGGAAACCTGCAGTCAGCTGAGACTGAAGAAATCACTTGGATGAGTGACGAAACGTTTCTCCCACTGAAAACGCTACCTCCAGTTGAAGAGAATCAACTTTTGGGGATCGTGCATGCTACATCAGCTTTGAAAAAGACCTAAAACTTTGATCGTAAACTCATGGGGAAAATGCTGAACTGTAAATAAAGGGAGTAGAGGGTTATTTTTTCCATAAACTTCTACGCAACCTAGCATCTTTTTGCAACCAGTCAGCCTCCGCTAACCATAAGAAAGAATGCAGCTCTAAGGAACTTCCAAACCGACTTGCCTCTTCACACCTGGAAGCTACTTCAATCTTTTATAAAGAGTCCGTAAGATAGACACACACGCATACACATGGCTACAAAATGGCATCTTTTGAGAGTACACATAGGCTTTCTCCCACTTCTCCACTGAAAATAAGTTAATGAATATGTATGCCAGACTTCTGTGTGATTTTCAGGTGGTTTATCTAACATTGAAATTCACAGTAGCTCAAAACGTGAGAAGGATTTCTAGAGAGCAGAACACAGGAAAATATTTTTAAAAAGCAACTCTGACATTTCTCTATACTTTGCAACCCTTCAGACCTGCAGCATCGCTGCCACTCCACCACTGAGAGGACATAACATCAGCAAAGGGCAACAGCAGTTAAAGTGCACTGCTCCAGAATCTCATGTTTGTCTTCTTTAAATTAGGTCAAAGTTTTCTTTTTTGCTTTATGTTTGTGTGTGGGTCCTACAGCAGATAAACCATCCAAAATTCTGAGAATGGCAACATTACAAAAAAATCAATTGTTGAAAAAGCATCTTTAGAGTTTTTCGATATCTCTCTGACCATGAAAGAATCGTGGAAGAAGGAGTGGAGTGCTAGACAAAGATCAAGAGAGATTGAAGAGATTTGTTTTCCACAGTATACCACTGATGCAAACTGCTGAAGTCAGATTGTTTGTTTCTGTTTAAGCCTTTAAACCCACTTCAGAAAACACAAGTATTGTATTCAAGTGTTCGGCCAAATGCTGTGTTGCAAACGATCTGTCAACAGGTCAATACAAGCTGCACACTAAAGAGAAGCAGCTACAGTATCAGTGGTGGAGAGCACACACCCACACATACAAAAAAAGTTTAAAATGTTGATGTAGTATACAAGACTATCCATATAAAAGCAACCAGAGAAATTTGCTGTTATATTTAGGAAGATTTCACAGCGTCAGTATAAATACCATACTGACCATTGAATCAGCTTATACATGTGTGTGATATAAAAACAAGTGGATACACTTGATTAAGCTCTTGACATCCACCAGTTCAGCAGTGACCAGTTAGGGTTACATTTACATCACTATTTATATAGCATTTTCAACATTTTGGCATACCCAAATGAAGACTTGATTTAAAAGGTAACATCTTCTAGGTTCAAAAAGTGTATTTGTTTAGCATATTGGTAAAATACAGCGTACAACCCAGCCCTGACCCCAACCATAAATGGTTCCGGTGACCTTCTAGGCCTAAATGTTAGATGTTAACTTCTTTGTAGTTGAGCCAATTCTTAATAGTGAGTAGTTTCAAACATCCAAAAAGGTCTTAGGCACCATGCATTTACAACATTACTCCAAACATCTATATAATTTGGACTGTGCTCTTTTAGACAGAGATCTCGGATTTTGTTCCTGGGATCTACTGGAGCCAATCGCCTAGCTTGGGGGTCACTGCATCCAATAACCACTGGGTCCACTTCACCCTCCACATCTTCTGGAGCTCTCCTCTGAGCCCTTGGTACTTCTCCAGTTTCTCGTGTTCCTTCTTCCTGATGTTGCTGTAATTCAGTATCGCTACATCTATCACTCTTCCTCTGCTTGTCCACCAGTACTATGTCCGGTTGGTTAGCTACTATCATTTTGTCCATCTGTATCTGGAAGTCCCACAGAATCTTAGCTCGGTCATTCTCCACCACCCTAGGGGGTGTCTCCCATTTTGACCTTGGGACTTCATAGACCGTACTCAGCACAGATGTTTCTGTATACTATACCGGCCACTTGGTTATGGCGTTCTATGTATGCCGTGCCTGCTAACATTTGCATCCCACTGTTATGTGCTGGATTGTCTCAGGGGCATCTTTACACAGCCTACACCTACACCTGGTGTGATAGACCCCAGCCTCTATGGATATTATGCTTAGAGCTTGTTCCTGTCCTGCCATGATTAGTGCTTCTGTGCTGTCTTTGAGTCCAGCTTCGTCCAGCCACTGGTAGGTTGGTTGTACACGTGGTTGTTCGTTGTCTCATCCTGGACTGTGGTACTGACCCTCACCAGTCCTCAGCCTCCTTCCTTCAGCTTAGTGTACAGTCTCAGGGTGATGGATTTGGTGTGAAACCATCCATACATGGTGGACCCTGCTCTGGGAGGTTGCTGTGGTCTACTCTTAGATCTACTAGCCACTGAGCAATACTGGAAGATGATATGGGAGAAGGACGCAACACATAACATCAATGCTCAGCCTTGGTGATGCTGTTCTCATATTGTTCTCCTGCCACTGAGAGTACACCTTAGATTGTTGTGTGGAGAACAGCTTCTCCTGCGTTCTATTTCTATCAAGCAACTGGCCAAGGCTGTGAGTCTTTGCTTGGCAGTTTCCAAGGCCTCAGATGTGGACACCTTGCTGTACTTCTAGGCACTTTCTTCATTGAACCTTTCTACAGCTCCAATAGTTGCTACCTTGATCTTGGTGTCTAGTTTACTTCTCCATAGAGGATACTGCTCCTTGTGGCTGTTCAATTTGTAGTCTAGCATCTCATTGATCACTGCTGCCGTAGTGTAGATCAGCTGGTAATGGTCGCAGTAGGTATTGTCCGCAGTGCTGCATTCACATCATCTAATAGATCCCCCAGAGGGTACTTTACTTAGTCTTGGTAACCGGCTAGGAGGTTTCAAGCGTCACCAGGATACTATCTTTCAGGAACGTTCTTCTCCCATTCAACGATCCTTCTTCCATTACACCTGGAGCCAGCCAATTTCGGGTGGGGCTGATGATAACCTGGGAGCAGGCACGGGGGAGCAGGATGACAGGTCATCCTGCTCCCCGTCCCGTAGCATTTGTGTTGTACCTCGTCAATCTCTAGCTGTGAGAGCAGTTCCTTCTTCCGAATGTCAGAAGACTGAGCTACTAGTTGTTTCGCCGTCAATCTAGATGCTGGGTATGGAAGATTCCATAGGTCCCTCATCCTATTCATGTAGCATTCTAACATAATAGTAGCATTCTAACAGTGCCCTATTTTTATCACTTGCCATTTTCCACTCATGCCTTCTTGTTCCAGTAGGCCACTTCTCATCAGTGTGTGCTGGCCTCTCAACACCTGACATGGACCTTGTTAATCCAGGTGACATCCGAGTCGATCTACACACACACACACACACACACACACACACACACACACACACACACACACACACACATATATATATATATATACATAGTATATATTTTGTATATATTTTATATTTTCTTTTTATTTATTTAGTTTTTTTAAAGAAAGAAAAATCATAAATGTGAAAGAAACATCCACATCAATTCTATGAACTTGCCATAATGAAAATATATACAGTGGCTTGCAAAAGTATTCGGCCCCCTTGAACTTTCCCACATTTTGTCACATTACAGCCACAAACATGAATCAATGTTATTGGAATTCCACGTGAAAGACCAATACAAAGTGGTGTACACGTGAGAAGTGGAACGAAAATCATACATGATTCCAAACATTTTTTACAAATAAATAACTGCAAAGTGGGGTGTGCGTAATTATTCAGCCCCCTGAGTCAATACTTTGTAGAACCACCTTTTGCTGCAGTTACAGCTGCCAGTCTTTTAGGGTATGTCTCTACCAGCTTTGCACATCTACAGACTGAAATCCTTGCCCATTCTTCTTTGCAAAACAGTTCCAGCTCAGTCAGATTAGATGGACAGCGTTTGTGAACAGCAGTTTTCAGATCTTGCCACAGATTCTGGATTGGATGTAGATCTGGACTTTAACTGGGCCATTCTAACACATGGATATGTTTTGTTTTAAACCATTCCATTGTTGCCCTGGCTTTATGTTTAGGGTCGTTGTCCTGCTGGAAGGTGAACCTCCGCCCCAGTCTCAAGTCTTTTGCAGACTCCAAGAGGTTTTCTTCCAAGATTGCCCTGTATTTGGCTCCATCCATCTTCCCATCAACTCTGACCAGCTTCCCTGTCCCTGCTGAAGAGAAGCACCCCCAGAGCATGATGCTGCCACCACCATATTTGACAGTGGGGATGGTGTGTTCAGAGTGATGTGCAGTGTTAGTTTTCCGCCACACATAGCGTTTTGCATTTTGGCCAAAAAGTTCCATTTTGGTCTCATCTGACCAGAGCACCTTCTTCCACATGTTTGCTGTGTCCCCCACATGGCTTGTGGCAAACTGCAAACGGGACTTCTTATGGTTTTCTGTTAACAATGGCTTTCTTCTTGCCACTCTTCCATAAAGGCCAACTTTGTGCAGTGCACCACTAATAGTTGTCCTATGGACAGATTCCCCCACCTGAGCTGTAGATCTCTGCAGCTCGTCCAGAGTCACCATGGGCCTCTTGGCTGCATTTCTGATCAGCGCTCTCCTTGTTCGGCCTGTGAGTTTAGGTGGACGGCCTTGTCTTGGTAGGTTTACAGTTGTGCCATACTCCTTCCATTTCTGAATGATGGCTTGAACAGTGCTCCGTGGATGTTCAAGGCTTGGGAAATCTTTTTGTAGCCTAAGCCTGCTTTAAATTTCTCAATAACTTTATCCCTGACCTGTCTGGTGTGTTCTTTGGACTTCACGGTGTTGTTGCTCACAATATTCTCTTAGACAACCTCTGAGGCCGTCACAGGGCAGTTGTGGAGCTGTTTTGCAAAGAAGAATGGGCAAGGATTTCAGTCTGTAGATGTGCAAAGCTGGTAGAGACATACCCTAAAAGACTGGCAGCTGTAATTGCTGCAAAAGGTGGTTCTACAAAGTATTGACTCAGGGGGCTGAATAATTATGCACATCCCACTTTTCAGTTATTTATTTGTAAAAAATGTTTGGAATCATGTATGATTTTCGTTCCACTTCTCGCGTGTACACCACTTTGTATTGGTCTTTCACGTTGAATTCCAATAAAATTGATTCATGTTTGTGGCTGTAATGTGACAAAATGTGGAAAAGTTCAAGGGGGCCGAATACTTTTGCAAGCCACTGTAGTTATATATAGAATAACTAAAATATAAACCTATGGTACATAGCATTTTATATTATCCACCTCTCTCGAATTATGCTTGTGTATTTCATATGCTAACTGCTATAAGAAAACAACTTTCCTCCAACTTGTCTGTCCTGGTCTGTAATAATTTATCCAGATGATTATGACTCAACTCTTAAGCGCTCAGATGCTCTTTGTCATTATGCCTTCAGGGTTACTACTGGTGACCCATATTTTATTCACAACAGAACATAGAAAACACATCAAATGTTTAAAATAAGACATTTTACTATTTCATTTTTTGAAAATAAGGTCATTTTGAATTTGTTGGCATCAACACACTGGCAACAGGTCAGGACAGGGTATAAAAACAGCTTCTTAAAAGGTTTTAGGTCCTCAGAAGTAGAAAGGGGAAAAGGTTTATCAATCAGCAAAAAACTGTTTACAAATTGTAAAACAAAATTTAAAGATTATGTCCTTCAACATAACACTGTGAAGACTTTGAATATCTCATCATACACAGTATGTTCTAGATATACGTACTTGGGCTTAAGTTCATTTAAAATTGACTGAGAAAGCATGCAAAGCTGTTCTGTTGTTGAAACATAAAATTGCTATAATTATAAAACATATACATAACACTGCGTATGAACTGAAAAGGAAGACCTTCTGACTTGTTATCAGTGTTCAGTTCAAAAGTAAACCATCTATCTATCCATGTCTCTGTTTTCTTCCACTTATCCAATTTGGCAACAAAGCCTATCCCAGGAAGGATATAGGATAAGGAAGTGAAAGTTCATAAATTTGACTTTAGGAGCTGAACTGTCCCCTGAAATACTTTCACCAGTGAAATAACTAGACAATGTGGAGAAGGTGGGAGGCAGCATATGCAGCGAGTGACAAGCAGTGCCAAAATTTCATGTCATGTGTGCCATGTGAAGAACAACCATATGGTGTAGCTGCAAGAGATGTGAAGAGTAAACACTTCTACTGTCCTCTCCTTGTATCATTATAATCATCCTCTGTCAGGCTTTGGTAAATGTAGTAAGGGTTTTGTTTGTGCCGTGAATGAATAATAAAAATGTGAAAATTAATTTTTTTGAGTAGTGAGTGTACTTCTTGTTGTTTGTTAATAGGCGCTTCAATAATAAGCCATCATCAGCATTATTAAAAAAAAACAAAAACAATAATGGCAAAGTGCCATGCAAAAACCAAATTAACAAAGTCTATGTTAATTGCATAATAGATAATATCTATGGACTCCCCTGACAAGTGACAGATGACTACATTTTGCTTATTAATATAGATTATGAAATGTACTCAGTGACTGCTGATAGGCACTAAGAACATGTTTTACATTTTATAAAAACATATATGTGATGAGAGTTGAACTCACTGTACACAAAAATGATTTTACCACATATATGACAGAAATCAAACTCTGTTGTTCTAATATATATCTAGTTAATTAATCAACCTTTAAAGTTTCCAATTTTCACCAAGCTAGCATGCTTTAACCTGCCATTGATCGCTCTACACTGAAATCATGGTACAGGAGGATGGAGCCATAATAAAAAATTGCAAATTTTTCCATCACAAGGTTTCACAAGTAATTTTATTGCCTAAACTTAGTAAAATAGATGTATTTCCTAACCATACAGTAATACTACTGTACAATAAACAGCATAATATCAATGGAACTCATTGTGTTGTGAGGGGGTGAAAGGATTCTTTGCACTACTACCTCTTAAGTAAAAAAACTTCAATTTGTGCATAATTAATGGGCTGTGATTAAAAAAAAAATACAGTTCAGGCACCCAGGAACAAAAGTGCTTTGCTAACTTTATAACATTCTAGTTTTCCTTTACTTATGTATACTTATAATATATATATATGTTTTTTATGCTTATTTTGCACAAGGTTAAGGAGACACAGTGAGGAATGTAGTCTTTGCTATTGAAACTGTCTTCATAGCTAACAGCCAGACCCTGGAATTAAGAGAGTGAATGCTAAAATAATTAGATCTACACAGTTCAACTCTAGGACATTCAGTTGAGGCCACTGATCAAAAGTATACTCCCGCGCTCCTTCACATGCTTTCATTTTGATGTCTGATGATGTAACCAGAAATGCACTGAAGCATGAGAATGAAGCTGGCCCATGGCACACAACCACCCACCCAACACACAGACAGACACACACACACTCACACACACACTTAGCAAAAGCGAAGTAATCCAAGATTTTAAAGTGACAAGTGACAGCCATGTTGCCTGTGAACTTCTGAGTTCAACACATTTGGATGACTCCAAACAAACACACAGGGCAAGTTCTAAAATGCTTAAGTAGATTTGGAGAATCACATCCTTTGACAATTACAAACTGTCAAAGTGGGTTTTTTTTTCTATGACATGCTGCTTTTCCTCCTGAATAGAGAGAGAGACAAAAAAAAGTTTAAAAAGTAGTTTTACAAAGTTCCCAGCATTCACCTGTGTTTGGGGGTCAGTGTTGGGTACTTTCCACAGAACTACTAATGGAACTTTCTATTTTTCTATTTTTCTTAGAGGATGGGGCGGGGAAGGGGGGGGGTGTAATTCCCCCACTTAAACGGAAGGGACACACACAAGGACAGGTAGATTTGTTTTCCCTTAATAAATGAAATTATCATTTAAAAACACATTTTGTATTTCCTCGACTTATCTCTGTCTCTGTAAGTGTGACAAATATACAAAAATCTAAGAAATCAGTAAGGTGGTAAAAAAAAATTCACACCACTACAAGCTGCTAATTCAGAAGTGAATTTAACACTGATTAGATCAAAACTATATGCACACATAGATGCTAACAAAACTTGTGAATGCAGCAAAGGTATATCCCAGCTGCACCACCAATGATCTCTGTGTGTGTGTGTGTGTGTGTGTGTGTGTGTGTGTGTGTGTGTGTGTGTGTGTGTGTGTGTGTGTGTGTGTGTGTGTGTGTGTGTGTGTTTCACCCTTTCTCTGTCCTCTCTCGTCTCCTAATTAATTACGTTTAGCCTCCTGGGTGTTTATTTATTTGGGTGGGTTTTTTTGCAAATCACCACTTATCTTTTCTATTCCCACATTTCACGCAAACACACACACACAGACAGATCCACAGTAAGAGGACGGCAAAAGGGCCGGACGTAGAGAAGAAGGGGCGAAGGGAATGTCACTGGAGAGAACACCATTTGAAAAACAGAGAAATAAAAACAGTCACACAGCCCACAGAAGGTCAGCGTCCCCTCCCTCCTGAATCACTCACTCCTTGTGTACCAGGTATGCCAAATACTGCATACTGTACTACAATACAAACAACCACACACTTTCATCACAGTTTGCATTTTATGCATTTATCTGTGACTTATCAAACACTCTATTGAACACTTTTCTTGTAAACACTGAAGCAGTGTCCATCACAGGTGCATTACTCATTTTGCTGCCCGTGTCTAACCGAAGGACTACAACTGGAAGTCTCAATAGAGCCCACAGAAACCAGTGAGGTGGTACTTCACTTCTCTTTTTGCTAAAATAACTGTCCTAACTGTGGGACTAATGAGGACTGTATTAACTTAATCTCTCCATATTTCTTACTACAAATGGACTCATTCTTCTTCGTTCTTTGGACAACACCACACATGTTGGTGTATCATGACAGTGAATATGTGACAGAAATGCATATGTTCAGCATTATTTCCAAGGAATATTGCAATAACGTTTTTTGAATTACAGCCATTTTTATGTGAAGTCCCCCATTTCCAGATGCTTTTGAAGTAATTGGACAGGTGACTGACAAACAGTTTCATGACCAGATGAGACCTGTTTCCTCTTTATTTAATGACAAGTTAAAAGCACTTGAACTCATTATCCATTGGGTCATTATCCATTTAGATGTCAAGCACCAGCGGATCAGTTTTGCAGTCATTTGGCTGAATCTTAGCAGATGGTGTCTTGTACACATCAGAATTTCTCCTGCTACTTCTGTCAGCAGCAGTGTTGGGCAAGTTATTTAGAAAAAGTAATTAGTTATAGTGACTAGTTACTTTTTCAAAAAAGTAACTGAGTTATTAACCGAGTCACAATATTATAAAAGTAACTAGTTACTAGGAAAAGTAACTATTGTGTTACGTTAAAAAAAATGTTTAACAGAAGTTAAACAACAGAAGTTGTCTAACATGGGGTCCATGGTATAATTGGCCGTTTTTCATTACTTTTTATTTTACCTCTACATTTAACCTTTAATAACTATTTACCTTGCCTTTTTTGGTATCATTCTTTTCAGCACAACCTCACATGTCTGACTTTACTGTTATTTTTCCATGTTGATGTACTGTATTAACACAATTGACCTAAAACCAGCCAAAAACATAAAATCCGAGTAGAAAAAAGTTATATTTTTACAGTTTTTTAAAAATTTGTACTATTTTTACAGAAATATGTTTAATGAATCATTAACTTGAAATGCAAATATAAATTGTACATTTTAAAAACCTATGCACAAGTTTTGCAATCAGCAAAGTTATTTGCAGCTATTCACCTAAAAATGCAGCCAAGGCTGGAGGGGGGGTTATAACCATTTCAAAATTATTTACAGAACAATCAGTTGTTCTGCATCAAATAAGATGCCACACAGATTATTTGTGCCACTCCAAAATATAATTTCTGTCCACTATAAGATAAAGGAGAGCATCACAACCCTGATACCTGCAGGCCTGACAGCAGGAGGTGTATCTCTCCTCCTGTTTTCCACCTGGAGACAATGTTTACACTGTAATCTGCCTTTGGTGGCTTTTTGGCAGCAACTGTGGCATTCAGCAGTCGACACATTGTTCTGACACACAAAACAAAACTATTCACTACACTACACACGACACTCTAACTACACACTCAAAACACGCTAAATGTCACAAATCTCTCTCATGTCAAAACTTGCTGTCTCTCTCTTTCTTTCTCTCTCTCTTGCTGCCGTTACTCATAAAACTTCTCCCTCTTCCTAAACAAGCAAAATCCAATGTTGCCATATCATATTTTTTGATTGGTCGACATGGTGCATTTTGCCACCAGTAGGAAAGGGTGGGGGTAAACACATCGATAGTATTCTGGAAAAAAACATTGCGTATGTTTTTTATCATAACTCTGATTTTGCGTGGCCTATCAACGCAATTTAAAAACTGGTATTTAGTTTGAAGTTAACACTTTTATCAGCAAAATGGAGACTCGGGCTTGTCTTGGGTGGACATAGCATCTTGTTGCTAAATTGGTTTAACATGACTACTTTTCTTTCTCAGCCAATCAGCAGCACTCGTGCAAATGTTTTGACCCCTTAGCCCCGGGTAAGCTGAAGACAGCTTCAATCATCTGTGTGTTGACATTTTCTTGTTAGTAATGGTAATGCCGTTGTAACAATAGAAATAGTAATTAGTTAGATAACTAATTACTGGAAAAAGTAACACCATTACAAATAACGCCGTTATTCCCATCACTGATCAGCAGTCACATCATCAGTAAACGCTAGTGATCATGATCCTGTAGTTTCATTTATCCAAAGATTTTCTCTCCAGATCTGGGCAGGCTGTTTAGCTGTTTCTGGCCTTCCCATTCTTGAGTGCTACCACTGGTTTGTTTATTGTTAATTGTATTTTCATGAAAGTGTCTCTTGATTGTAGACTTTGAAAATGATACACATGCTTCCTCAAGAATGTTCTTGACTTGGTTAGAAGTTGTGAATGAGTTTTCTTAACCAAGTAAAGCATATTGATCGTCATGATTGACCAGAGTAATCATCCTCTTTAGTTGTCTTCTTTGGTCTTCCAGGGCTTTGGTGTTTCTGAATTTCTTCTGTTTAAAAATGCGCCAGATTGTTGATTTGCCCACCTCTAAAGTTTTGGCTCACTTTCTGATAAGTTAGTTAGATAAGTATTTTTGGTTGTTCAGGGTAATTATGTTTTAGTTTTCATATTGAGGGGTCCAGTTTTGAGCTACCAAATGCACTGTGGTAAATCCCTTTGAATTAAATCTTTAAGTCTGCTCTTCAACCACAATTTGATTGTCTTAGTTCAAACCAACTATTGGGGTGCACAGAGGCACAAAAACAAGTTCAAGCAAGCCATGAGGTTAAGTTTAGCCTAATTTCTGGTAGATAAGCTGATTTCAATGCCAGTCCATATCAGCTGATAGCCTTCCACACATCTAAATGGCACATCTCATATAAAAAACTTGCTGCCTTAACCTGACAGTGGAGCTGCATATCGCCATGTCTTCCTTTTCATGCTGTTTCTTATTTAATCAGTGTCATATTACTGTCATTTGCTCTGCTCTGTGGGATCTTGCTGCTGCTCCTCCCACCTCCAGCTTTCCATGCATGCATATGAAAGGGCTGGAAGCTCCCAGAAGAGAGCCATGTTGCCAATTATAGATTTGACTTCTAATATCAACATGCTGATTGATATTTTAATTTGTTTTTCATTAAAATATTTTATATACAGTTCCTCTCTTGGAAAAAGTACTTTGAGAAATGTATAAATGAAGAAAATGAGAGAGAGAGAGAGAGAGGTGTGGAGGAGGGGTAATAAGGACATGATGGCAGCTATGAAGATGATGAAGAGACCTTCTATTTTAGCCTAATTTAGCAAATGTGAATGTTTTTTGTGTTGTTAAGCACACTTTTTATTTTGTGTTTTCATAAAAGCCTTAAAAAATAAAAGCATTAGGCATTTACTACTACTATGGCTTAAAAATCATTGGCTATCATCTTAGCTATCGCCTGATCAGGACTCAACTGTTTGGCTGGGGTCATTTGTTTTGGAAGAAATGTTCTTGTTTTGGTATCCCTGCAGTTTTCTTTAAGACAGTGGATGCTGACATACTTGGATCAAAACAGGACACTTCTCCAGCATCAGTGGGTGTAAGGGAGAGGGTAAGCTGTCCTCCGTGTCTGTGCAGGTTTTTTGTTGACCTTGCTCTAATGGATATTTTCATTGCCTCCAATATCACTGAAATCCAGCCAAATTTTCTCTGTGTCGCTTTGTGCTGGACTGTACCACTACGCTTGCTGTCTTTGGAGTGCTCATATGGCGTGCTCATCAAAATAAAGCCTCGTCCCTGCCTGCATGAACAGCAGCAGCTGAAGATTCTGCTCTCCCAATGGAAATCACTCTTCTCGTTCTCTACAAAGAATCTGCTCTTCGAACCGACTCGTTTGTGAACAACACATCACTCCACTGTGGTGGCCCACAAAGAAAGCAGCTGACAGACGATCTACAGTACCTCTCTTGCTGTGTTTATCAGATGGTTTAAGTGTCAGACCATTTTAGTCTTAAAGCACCTAATTGCAATTATTATTTTATAACATGTATACAATGTCACTGTGTTTGTGTGAAGCACTCGTGTCCCCCAAAACAACACACACACATAGTGCCTCTCACAGACACAGTCAGACTTTATATAATGTCTTATTCCACAATGTTTGTGTGAAGCACTCCTTGTATCCCCTAGTACAACACACACACAAATCATTTTGTATTCCTCACAGGCACTGGCAGATGATTCCTCATTCAGCCAGTGCTCAGGCTGCATGAACAGACAAGCACAGCTGTCAACACAGCATGAGGACACGGAGAGAGAAATCAAAAGATGTTGGATCAAACAAATATGCTCCTGTGTTTGACCTGAGGGTGGCGCCACAGGGTACAAACAGTCATACATGCCGATCTGCAGCTCAGATTTTTATATTTACATGTGAAATTACTGAAAGACATTCTCACCAAAAAGTTTATGAGGTCATTCAAACCAATTTCCTAGCTCATCGTCTTGGAATCATGAATCCAAATTTTAAAAAACTTCATTTAAATCTGTCGAATTTCTCCAAGCCCTTTTCTTCAGTGGATGTGCAAAGTCTGGTAATCATCTCTGTCTGCTGGATTCAAATTGTTGTCATACCCTTTCAGTGTAAAATATATTGCTGCATATTAAAACTGTAACAGGTACTGTACTGTGTGGGATTCAGTATTATATGGATGCTAAAACACTGCTTCCATCCTCCTTCCTTACTAGGATTTTGTCATACTCTCTTTTAGTGAGTCTGTGTGACGGAGAAAGAGTGAAAGGCATCTAATGAAGACATAGCTGAATTCTGGGGTGAAGTATTACACATGACTGCACTGTGCTATAATCCATTCAAGACATGCACTGCTGAAGCTGCTGAAGGTGTGCTCTGTGAACTGCAGGGGCTCACAACACATATGGTCCAGATGGACACTGGGTGCGCACACACACACACACACACACACAATTCCATGCTGGTATCAATCTGATCATCTCCGTGATTTCTTCTTTCTAGTTCAGTGGCTCTTGACCTTCACAATACTTTAGAATCACTATTTATACAGCATCAGGGTATTAAAATGCATTTCCATCTTAGAAAGCCCAGCAGGAGTTCTCATCACTGTTTAAATAATGAATGTAAATTAATGAAGCAAGTAATTGTACTGTTTACCTCATAATCATTGCAAAACAGAGGGTAAAATAATTGTTTCTATGATTATATAACAGGTTGTTTTGGGGTTGTTTTTAGTTTAAATCAGGACTTCTGTGTTGTGTTTTCCATGCTGCTGAAAATCAAGTTATGCTTAAAGACCTAGTTTGTATGACATGAGTGCCAGAAGTGACAGCTGCCCTAATTCTGATGTCAGAAATGTGTGCTGAGCAAGCAGATGTTCTGGGTCATACCTTCTCATCTGCTAATCAGCAGGGTTTTAGCAGTAAAGAGTACAGATGTACAGTCTTTGGCTGCATGTTACCACCATGAGAACTGTATTTTAAGCTCAAGTAACTGAAACCTTTAGTCTCAGGAACTTTTTCAGGGAATCCAAGAATACCTTGAGACTGCTGATTATCTGTGTTTTCACATGCTCATGAAAAAAAATAGCCCACTGGCATATGAAAAACAATAGCTGAGTAACTTAGAAATCAGCCATATAATTTGCATGACTGCCACTAGATTTTTCTTTGTTTAGCTAGTCTGTGCTGCTGCCACTGCTCTTTGTGGGTTTAGGCAGCTGAATTCAACAATCCATTAGTGGAAGTTATGAGTTATCATCTCAACCATTTCAACCTCTAGCCAGCAGTGTTGGGGTCATTACTCACAAAAAGTAATGTATTACATATTACTTGTTTTTTTCCTTAAAAGTAATGCAATGAAGACGGACACATATTTCTTTTAGTATTTGCATATGAACAATAAGTACAGTTATGGTCCAGCCTAAGACTTCAAAGTGATTTTCACACTAATTCTGCTTTAGAAATATGAACAGGTAGAAATGGAGAGTGCATGTTTGACTACTCATTTCTGCCTGTGTTACCTGATTAAGATACAGTTTTGACAGCTGAGTTTGAGCACTATGCATATCCACTCATCTTTATCATCACTCTAGCTTCTTGGCTAGCTTGCTGTCTGTGTAGATGGTTGTAAAGAGCCAAAGTTGTGGTAACAGTATGATGCAGTTGATTCTGTCCTGGATGCAGTTTGTACTTTACTACACAAAAGGACAAAAATGTGATGGTAAAGTAAAATCCATATTTCCACCCTTCAAAAGATGTAGACTCTGCCACACATTAACTGTAATCAGCACAAGAATGCAGGGCAATAATTACTGACTGACAGCAAAGTGGTTCAAAATCCCAGATCAAAAATAGACTTATATTAGGAGGAACTTGTTCTTATTCTTGTTCAGCTAGCTGCACTGAACGGGAAAATCCACATGTTACCTGTAATGTTTGGATTTGCATGCGCATCACAAAACAAATATAACTATGTTTCTTACCAAAGCACAATCAGGAATTCTAATATCTATCAGCATGCATGCAGGAAAAAAAACCCTCCATGTTACAGTCTTCTTCACCTAAACTTGGGGTTTGCTTTTCATCACTTCTTACAAACTAATCCAGCTGCTTTTTTTTATGTTTCAGTCCAGCTTGCCAAACAACGAGGGCCAGTTACTGCTAAAAAGACAGACAGTGAAAGTAAACAATATAGCCTTGATTTCTTAAAACTCATTGTTGCAGCCGGAGGAAGTACCAAAGTGACTTCCCCTTAGACTGATTTTTAGTTTTAGTCCCCTTGTTTTCCTAAGAGTTATCGATTCTGTAACTATTTAGCTAATGTAAACTAATGTAAGTCTGTTGGCCACAACCAACCAACCTGGTGACGTCACATTCTGTACTGGCGCAAGATATCACTAAACATGTTCTAAAATCTTTAAGCACTTATTTTTCAAAACCAGTTTCGCAGACAGCGTTAAATCCATGCTAGTTCTTGAGAGCAGGGCTCCATAGTGTAAATTAGACTTTATACATGTAGTGTTTTATGTTCACCACAATCCACGTTAACAATTATCTTGCTCTAGGGTAGCAGTGCTAACCATTGCACCACCCTACCACCCAGAAGAGAGTGCATCCAAAAAAGACTACACATTGAAAAAGGCAGGTCATTTTTAGCCATTCTAAGCTTGAAAGTGTTGTATTCAAATATGTCCCAATAGCTCTCCTGACTCGTGTTATCTACAAATATGCCAGAAAATTGGCTCTCTGCATGGTGAAAATGTAATCAGTGTTATGTTAAATATATAAACTAATTACCAAAAACAATATATTCAGAGATGCAATACAGGGACCATAAACAAAACTTCTGGACACCCCTTAATCCTCAAGGTCTCCTGTTTTTAAATGTCCATCTTACAGTAACAGCATTGAAAAAGCAAAAAAAGCAGCCTGCTACACATCAACATATACACAACATGCACACATCCTGCAGATCCCTGCAGCAGGGACCTTTTAACATGGGTATGATTGGATGTCCGTGTCAGCTCTGTTTTGTTTTTAATAGAGGTTGTTATTTTGTGCACAGATATGTACACACTGCTGCGAGGTTAAGACATAGGTTGCTGTGTAATGAGCTCCCAGATTTACATTTCAGAACCACGGTTGTCTTGGTGATAGCGTTTTATGTGTTGTTATACGTACTGGACAAAATGTCTCCCAGCAGTAACAGTGCAGTGGTTTCTGTGTTAACAGATTGTCTTCAGCTGACCACCTGCCTTCTGCAATTTGCCTGATTGGAACCAATTTGCAAATTGCTTGAGATAAACACACACACACACACACACACACATGCACACACATACACTGTAACACACTCTGAAAATGCCAACATTTGTCAAGTCCATTCACTTACCAAATTACAATAAATAAAGGTGTATTTCACCGCATAAATAAAGCAGCTTCAGTATAAATTCTGTTCTTTACTATTATTTATTTTATTTACATCAAAAGCACCCTCTTACTCTGTGTAATATGGATGCAGTTGGCTTTTGCTGTGTGTGTGTGTGTGTGTGTGTGTGTGTGTGTGTGTGTGTGTGTGTGTGTGTGTGTTGTAAGTTAGTGAAGCAGTCTAGTCAGATCTAATCAGATGGTGTCTTTAACCTGCCTTTTGGCAAGGTGATTGCTTGACTCCATATACTCAGAGACGGTGCCTCTACATACACAAATGCACAAATGTGATCACAGTTTTCTTTCTGAACATTTATTTCATCTATTTTAATGATTCTCAAGTGTTTTTACCTTATAAATTTTGTTCATATCTTTTGCAGTGACCAAGGGTTGGTTCTTACTGAGCTGAGCTGATAGATAAGTTATTAACTGATAAAATAACCTCCTCCTTTCAGAGTCTTAAAATGACCAGAGTATACAAAAATTAGGCATGTGCTTTATTCGTTATAAACTATGACTAGAAACTGAGCCCATAATGTTATCAGAAAATGGTTTACAGAGATCACAGAGCAGAGATGCCAAGATCTGGTTTTCTTTCTCATTATGCAGATTTAAGAGACACTGGCTTCACTTTTCAGGCTTGGATGTTACATCTATCATTACCATCCCAAGAAATGGTGACCACACAAAAATCTTAAAGGTCAAAGATTTTACATACACTTACTCACATGAACCCTGATGTTTTCCTAAATCTAACCAAGCAGATTTATCATCATGTGGAGGTATGTAATAACGACACGAGAGGTTCCTGTGTCTCACTCCAACTGTTTATTCACACACTGTCTCTCAGAACTTAAGATACAGTAAGCGCCAAAATCTCCACCCAGCTCTTCCCTTCAACTTGGGTGTGAGTGGAGCCATCTGGTGGTCCGCCACAATCATTGATTTGTTCATCAAGCTCTTCTAAGCAGACTTCATGCTTCCCTTTATGCTGCAACCTTACATGAAGTGGAATCCATCGACAACAAAAATCTTAAATGACTTTCTTTTGGAACATTTTGTGGTGTTCGCATGTTGTTTTAACAAACTACATGCCACTACTAAATAATTTGGATAAAGTGCTGCCAACAAAGTCTCAGTATACTAAACAGACATATTCACATGCTGAAGGGTATTTTTTTCCTTTTAATGTTGATAAATGCTAAACTAAAAATCTGATTTGTTCTGTTCTGTGTCAGACTATGTAGTAAAACAAATGCTAGAAAGTCAGATACACAATACAGCTCAATAAATGAATTCTGACAAATCCCTGTAGTTACTGATCTGCCTTATATGCAGTTGTCAATCATCAGTCACTCTCAACACAGCTGAAATCTCTAGTAGATTAAAGCTGAAGGCCAAAGGTGAAAAAGTAGACTAGTATTTTATAAAAAGTACATTTAGATACATCATATGAACCCTTGCAGCAGCTGCAGGTTGTCCTTGCTAGTTGGAGAATGGGGGAGAATAGGCTGTTACTATGATGTCAATTTAAAAAAAAACCCAACATGATTAGTACCACCCCCCCCCCCCCCCCAAAAAAAAACCAATAAAAAAACCAGTTTTCAGATGTTCTTTAGCTGCAACACTTCCTTTGGAGAAGAAAATTACACATTGCTTGTAATTACTATCACAAAATTGCAATATTAGTTTAGAATTCTTAATTACTCCTAATATCACAAAATTTCCTCATATAAACTTCATAAATCATTCAACAGCTATGATCTTCATCATCTGTGTTGGTAGTCAGATAAGTAACAGTTTTGTTTTTTGTTTTTTACAGAATCCATTAAATATTTAAGAGAGAGATTTACAAAAGCTCCTCATTTTGCATGAAAAGAGTGCGTCTTTGTTCGCTCTATGTTGTTTGATGGTAAAGTCGTACACTTCTAGAAACATGGTGACATTTAGAAATGGCCAGACGCTGCTGGAGAAAAAAAAAGTGACACTTCTTAAAGTGCATTTGTACATCAACCCCTGTGATATGTGGTGACACTTGGACAATATAGGCCAGAGTCATCCTTAATCCAGTGCACTGAAGTTGGGGCCTGGAAGGGATGCCAAAGAGGAAAAACAACAGCAGAGACATGATTTCTCACATTTACCCATTTCTACCTGCTTTTCCACCTACATCCCATCTGTCTGTGTTTTTCCCAGTCGCTTCATTTTTGAGATACTTTTTTTTATTGTTGTTGTTGGTTTGGTTTTTTCCCTTTTTTAAATTGTTTTTCCTGTGATAGGAAACTTGGCTTACATGCATACGTTTCGGTTTGTTATGTAATATGTGATGAGGAATGTTTCAAAATTTTCACAGTATATTTGAAATAATGTAAAATGCTAAACAATTCCTACATAAATGAATAAATAAAGCAGTCACAGCAATGGAGCAGAATGTAATGAGCTCTTATTAAAAATTACTCACTATAGACTTTATAGCACAATTTGTAATGCTATCCAAATGTGCAGTGAGTATCACTGAAAACTCTACTGTACACTTCACTCAAAGTTTCCCACAATGCCTTAGGAAAATAGCATATAACCAAAAGTCACTATAGGCATAATACAGCATCATTCTGCTGAAGTAAAAACGCACATTAAAAATGTTTACACAACATATACGTATTCATTAATAATATGAGAAAATGTGATAAATATGTCTTGGCATTTATTTATCTATTTAGCCAATTTATTGTTTCAAAATAGACCACAATCACCCTGGCTATGTGTGTCATTTAAGTAGTTTAGGGTTTCAGTCTAATTTTCCTTTTGTGCCTTTAATACAACCCAAGCACACAACACATAATGGTTCTGCAGGTTCTGTTATTATGAGTATATATGATGCTTGGTCTGCAGCTCAGTAATAAAGAAAAAAAAGGTTAGTGAGATGTGACTGTCTTTTAGACAAAAGGAATAAAAGCTGACCTGTTATAGAAAGAACGTCTGCCCTACTTATTCTAAAGCTACGCACACACTGTAAGCTAATTACCAAAATAACCGCTGGCAACAGGAAAGTGGCGGAACCCAGTATAAACCTTTCAGCTTCCACTGGCACTCCCAGCACCTCGACAAGAATCAAGAGTCTGAGATGCCTTCTACTTTCTAAACCCACTACTAGTTATTCCATCAGTCTGAGACAGGACACTTTGAGTCAAACTTAATTTCTGCCTGTCTTCTTTAAAAACGCAATGAATTTATAAATGCATACAAATGTTTTATTAACTATATTTTTATTACGTATTTTCCCAGTTTCTTCTGTAAAACAGAAATCAACCTTGTTGATAACTCACCCTGATTTTAGAGTGCTGCACTCAGATATGATTTGAAAGGTTGCTAACTGTGACCATCAGTCAATTTAACATCCTAGGCAAGTAATATTTTTAAATGATTCAGTGAAATTTAAGTAGCCATGAGTGATAAACCTGTCATTTTTGGTGTTAGTGAGCACAATTCTTTAATAACTGGGATAATTTAAGTGATGAATTAGTTTCTGCACCTTAAAAGTCACATTTTTGTGAACAGTGTTAGACCTTTAGAGAAGGGAGTTGGCATTAATGCTAATGATCAGCTGATGGTGACTCTCATTGTCGCAAAGTCAGATTGTATAGAAGACCGTGTGAAAATAACTGAGCTCCTCACTTGATTTATGATGTCAGTAGACATTTTCCTCATGTCCTGATGGCTAATATAAAGTCTAATTAAAATACTGGAAGGTGTTTAGTTAGACTTTGACAATAAAAAGCTCAAAGTCTCCAAGTCTTTGTGCAGTTTCTTGCACAGCGAAATGGGGTAGCTGGACCATGAAGGTGCAAAAGTAAGAAGAAGAGAAAACAATATACAAAGAGGGGGGGGAAAATAAATAAATACATAAAAAAAAAATTTTTTTTTAAAGCAATGTATATGTATACATATATGTGAGTGAAGCTATATACATGGTGTATGTGTAAGAAACATTGGAACAGAAACATTGTGGGTCTGTATACAAGGGCAGTTATATAATATAATAAATAAATAAGGGTGGAGGGGCTATGGTCATTTAGGGTGGAGATGGTAGTTCTACTGGGACCAAAATATTGCACAGGACCGAAAAATATTGCACATACCAAGGATATTGCACATGAGCCAAAAATATTGCACAGAACATTGAAAGACTGAGATATTGCACATAGATGATCAACAGCAGTGTCAGAGTGGATGTGTTGGGGAAGTCTGTACACACTCTTAGTTTGCATTAAGAGTTCTGACAGCCCACGGGAAGAAGCTGTTCTTTAGCCTGTTGGTTTTGCACCTGATGGATCCTTTTTCCAGAGGGCAGGATGTTGAAGAGGTGGTGGTTAGGATGGAGGTGGTCCTTTCTAATTGCCCTGGCTCTGGAGAGACATCTTGAGCTGGCAATTAAGTCCAGGGAGGGGAGTTATCTGCAGTTCTGATGACCCTCTATATTCTCTTCTTGTCAGCTGTTGTGCAACCAGCGTACCACACAGGGATGGCATGCACCAGCACACTCTCGATAGTGGCACGGTAGAAGGACACTAGGAGTTCAGTCTGCAGCCTGTTCTATCTCAAAACCCTCAAGAAATGGAGGCGCTGCTGGGCTTTCTTTACTAGGGCTGATGTGTTTGTCGACCAAGATAGGTCCTCAGATATGTGGATGTCAAGGAACTTAAAGGAGGACACCCTCTCCACACAGTCACCTTTTATGGATAGGAGAGGGGGATCAGTTCTTGTTTTGCGGAAGTCCATGACCACTTCCTTTGTTTTCTTGGTGTTTAGGGTGAGGTTATTGTAGTTACGCCATTGTGACAGTCGCTGGACCTCATCCCTGTCGGCGGTGTCATCATCGTTGGTGATGAGCCCCATCAGAGTGGTGTCGTCTGCAAATTTGATGATGATGTTGCAGGGGTGCGTAGGGGTGCAGTCACTGGTGTAGATGGTGTATAAGAGTGGACTCAGCACACATCCCTGTGGTGAGCCAGTGCTGAGTGACAGGGTGGATGATCTCTGGTTGGCAACCTTGACTGATTGTGAACGGTCTGTGAGGAAGTTTTTGATCCATGCACATGTGGAGGGGGGGAAGTCCAAGTTTACCAGCTTGTCTATAAGAATGTCTGGGATGATGGTATTGAAGGCCGAGCTGAAATCAATGAAGAGCATCCTACTGATGTCCCAGGATTCTTCAGGTGATGCAGAGCGGAGTGGAGGGCGGTGGAAATTGCATCCTCTGTGGACCTATTTGCCTTATAGGCAAACTGGTGGGGGTCGAAGCTGGGTGGGAGGCAGTCCTTTATGTGTTTTAGGACCAGCTTCTCGAAGCACTTTGCAACCACTGGAGTCAGTGCGATGGGTCTGTAGTCACTGAGGCTATTGATGGTGGTGGACTTGGGGACTGGGACTATTGTTGATGATTTCAGGCAGTGAGGGACAGTGGCATGTGTCAGGGAGAGGTTGAATAGTCTGGTGAACACAGGAGCCAGTTGGTCGGCACAGGCTTTGAGCACTCTACCAGGTATTCCGTCAGGGCCAGCAGCTTTCTTCTGATTTACTGCTCCAAACACGTTGCGGACCTGATGTTGTTGGAGTTGTAGCTGAAGGTCAGAACTAGGGTAGAATACACATTAAAATTTTAGGAGGATAGGCACAGCTACTTTGTTATTGACAAGACACTACTCTCCTCAGTTTGCATTCAGGTCCACCACTCACCTGTGACATCTTGTTTCCAAGTACAGTGGAACCCTGACTTACGAAATTAATTCTTTCCAGAGGGTCTTTCGTAAGTCAAAATTTTCTTAAGTCGAAGCACGTTTTTCCATCGCCTTTTGAGTGAGGCGATGCTGGCTGAAGACGAAGTTCTTGGTGGAGGCTGAAGAAAGCATACGTATGCATGCATACATACGTACGTGTACATGTACACAACATTATGGAAATTTAATTCTAAACATTAAAACTGAAACTTACATTTACGTTAATTAATGTACGTACGTACGTACACTGTGCAATGATATTTTTTTAACATGTTTTTTAAACTCGCTCATATTTATGCCTTATGCCGGCCCCATTATGAATGAACGATAGGCTAATTGCAAACAAAAAGCACACGAAAAAGCGCACTGCAACAACAATACGTCTTTCACGTGGAACAGCGAAATGCATTTCGCAAACGGATTTCGTTACACGGGCATTTTGTCGTACCGCGGGCAAAAATATTGCCGTTCAGTGCCTTCGTAACTTGAATTTTTCGTTAAATGGCGTCTTCGTAAGCCGTGGTTCCACTGTACCAAGATGGCAGAGGCCAAAATGCTTAGGTTGAGGTTAAACCAAAGCTATAAGCTATAAGCAAATGAATAATTGACTTTCAGTTTCAGTTTCAATTTTATTTCTATAGCACATTTAAAAGACCCAGGTACATCAAAGTGCTTCACAGGCGAGCCGCATTTGCGGGGTTACAGCAGTAAAGGAGCAGGAAAATACAAAAGAAAATACAGTTATAAGATTGTGACGCGGCAACAAGCATGAACCGGGGAAAAGATAAAAACTAAGTTGTTTGGAAGGCAAGCTTAAACAGGTGGGTTTTTAAACGTGATTTAAAGGATTGGATGGATTCCGACACATGGACATCAATCGGCAAGCTGTTCCAGAGTTTTGGTGCGGCAAAAGCAAAAGCTCGATCCCCCCTACTCTTCCGTCGAGACATTGGTTGCATTAAGAACCCCTGGTTAGAGGATCTGAGTGCTCTCGTGGGGATGTATAGGTCAAGGAGGTCAATTAAGTAGCTGGGTGCCAGGTTATTTAAAATTTTAAAAGTGTATAAAAGGATTTTAAAAACGATACGGTATTTGACGGGGAGCCAATGAAGGTTGGCGAGGATGGGCGTGATATGGTCATGTCTTCTGGTGCCGCTTAAAAGGCATGCTGCGGCATTCTGGACTAGTTGCAGGCGTTGGATGAGGGAAAGTTGGAGGCCTAAATAAAGAGAATTACAGTAGTCCAATCTCGAAGTAACAAGAGCATGAATGAGCTTTTCAAGGTCATTATGTCGTAAGTAGGGCACTGCCTTAGAAATTTGGCGTAGTTGGTAGAAGCTGGTTTTCACCACTGCAGCCACTTATCTAATTTGAGAGAACTATCCAGCACTACTCCAAGGTTTCTGACAGTAAACGAAAAATGACTGGCATAGGATCCCAAAGTATCAGATAGCTGTTTCAAGGGCATGTGACTGTCAAAGATGATAATTTCTGTTTTGTTTTCATTAAGGGTGAGAGAGTTGTGCAGTAGCCAGTCTCTAATATCACGCAGGCAGTTGAACAACGGCAATAGTGGGGACTGGAGATCCAAATCCAGAGGAAAATAGATTTGGATATCATCCGCATAACAGTGGAAAGAAATATTATGATTTCTGAAAATTTGTCCCAGGGGTAGCAGATACAAAGAGAACAGCATAGGACTTAACACAGACCCCTGGGGCACACCACAGCAGAGGGGTGCGGAGGAGGAAGAATAATTCCCCATAGAGACAGAGAAGGTCCTCTCAGCTAAGTATGATTTGAACCATGAAAGTACTTTGCCTTTAAGACCAACTACATGTTCAAGCCTTGAAAGGAGGATGTCATGATCAACCGTATCGAAGGCAGAGGACAAGTCTAAAAGAACTAAAACCACAGGACGCCCTGCATCAACAGTTACAAGGAGGTCATTAAAAACTCTCAGTAGGGCTGTTTCGGTGCTGTGGTGAGGTTTAAAACCAGACTGGAATTTTTCATTGATTCCATTTGCCTCTAAGAAGGATTGTAATTGCTTAAGAACTATTTTCGCTAAGATTTTAGCCATAAAAGGAAGTTTAGAAACCGGTCTATGGTTTGAAAGGACATTAGGATCAAGATTACTTTTCTTAATATCAGGTTGAACGACTGCATGTTTGAAAGCAGCAGGAACGCAGCCTGATAAGAGTGATGAATTTATTAGAAGTGAGATGCAGGGTCCTATAGTGTTCAGGGCATTTTTGATAATGCGAGAGGGAAGCACATCGTGACGAGAGTTAGAGCTTTTCGATTGGCCTATTATTTCCTTAAGGGTCAGAAAAGATACAGGTTCAAACTGTTCTAGGACCGTTAAGGGCTCAGAAGTTGAAGATTTGTCTACAATGGGTAAATATGAGGATCTTAGTGCTGTGATTTTATCTAAAAAATAGTTAAGGAATTTTTCACATAGGGCTTGAGAGGTCTCAGTCTGGATGATGGAGAGTGGACTTATCAGCGAGTTAAAAATCCTAAATAGAACCTGTGGCTTATGACTATTAGTCGCAATGATCTCCAATAGAAAAGAGGCTTTTGCGGTTTTAACAGCCTTCTGATATTTCTTCAGGTAATTATGGAGAATGTCCAAGGAGATCTGAAGTTTGTCTTTCTTCCATCTCCTCTCGGCTTGGCGACATTCACGTCTGAGAGTACGGGTGCAGTCATTCAGCCATGGTTGACGGGACGGTTTAAGGCGTTTAGTCTTTAAGGGGGCCACAGTGTCTAAGATGGAAGTACAAGTGGCGATAAAAGAGTTAACGAGTTCGTTAACCAGTGTAGCTGTATTACAGTTAGCATCATAGAAGGCGGAGTTAGTCAGGGCCGTAGAGAACTGGGCAATAGTCTCCGAATTGATCATACGCACATTATGCACAGGACCCTCACATTTCAGCTCCATATTACACGTTTTGACATTGAACAAAACTGGGAAATGGTCAGAAATCCCAGGGTTGTAAATGTCCGTGATGCAAATGTCCAGGCTGTAGGACAGTACCAAGTCAAGCGTGTGGCCCTTAATATGAGTTGGTTTCCTGACCCACTGAGTAAGGTTAAAGGAGTCTATAAGGGCAAGAAAGTCCTTGACCAGCGGGTCCAACTCACAGCAAACATGGATATTAAAATCACCAGTGATGAGAATACAGTCATAACTTACAAAGAGGTTTCCTAGAAAGTCAGCGAACTCGCAGATAAAATCCTTATTGAGTTTCGGTGGACGATACACCACCGCACAAAGAATCAGGGAGGAGCAGACCAGCTCATGTAGTTGCACCTCAAAGCTAGAGAATATGGCAGGGGGAAGCTGTCTTACACGGAATTTATTTTTAAAAACCGTGACTAACCCTCCACCTCTGCCCGAGGGCCTAGGGGTGCTAAAAAATGTACATTCCGGTGGAAGAAATTCCGATAGAGAGACGGACTCACCGGGGTGAATCCAGGTTTCTGTCAGGAATAGGAAGTCCCGCTCGGATGAGAGAAAAAAATCATTCAGGACGAAGGACTTGTTCGCCAGCGATCTGGTATTAAGCACAGCCATCTGGATCGTAGTCATCTCATTGTTGTTCGGAGCACGCCTCAGCAGGCGTAAGTTGCTGTGATTCACGCCACCTCCACGAGCCCGCATCCAGCTTCTAGTAGGTAGATGATCGGCCGGTAACTCCAAGTGAGCAAGTTGCCCGACTTGGCGGGTCCATCGATGACGGAATAGTCTGATGGTGTGCTGGTCATGAGAAGAAAATAGGGGTTGAAAGATATCCGGAATGGCATGGTAGTTGATTACTCCATGTAATTTTAAGTAGGCTTTGATGCGACTCCGGACGCCGCTCCGTTTTCCCCGTCGTCTAGGGCGTTTCTTGGCGGGGAGGAAGAAAGGCAAGCGGCGTACGTACGCAGTCGTGTCTGTGGGAAACGGGGTGTAATTTCCCAGTTTCCAGTACGGGTTTGCTGATTGATGTTTCAGAGGTCGGAGATCAAACAGCGTTTGACAATCATAAATGATTAGTGTGGTAACATCCAGGAAACATATAGAAAATAAAATAGCCAACAACAGATAGAACTCGGGAAAGCGGAGACGGCTTGCCGTGCACACTGGCGCCATCTTGGCACACTATGAGAGTGTTTTTTGTATAATATTTTTATAGATTACAGATTATGCTAAACAAACAGGTTGACTGATCTTCTTGAAAAGAGAGCAAACATTTCATCTTCCTATTTTAGTGTTGACCTGTGTGCGATAGTCAGTTCAATTGAATTGTATTTTAATAGTGCCAAATCACAACAACAGTTGCCTCAAGGTGCTTTATATTGTCAGGTAAAGACCCTACAATGAACAATAATAATAAAAAAAATTTAAAAAGCAACACTCAGATGAGTCCCTATAAGCAAGTGCATTGGTGACAGTGGGAAGGAAAAACTTCCTTCTAACAGGACGAAACCTAGCAGAGGCAGACTCAGAACTGTTGGTGTGAGGGGAGGAAGACAGGTCAAAGACACGTTGTTATTAGTTATTATTATGCATTAATAACTAATAACTACAGTTTCCTGTTATTATTGTATAACTTTGTGTTTTGAAAAGTTGAAAAGTTGCCTTCTCCAGCAACTTTTCCATGATGAAGCAGCCAGTCGTTCCAGGTCACTGCAGGTCACAAGAGACTGTAAGTGCTTTGGACTAACCACCTTCAGGGAAAGGGTAACTGTAGCTCATCACTCATCCCAGCTTAAGCTGAAAAAAAAAATAGAAAAAAGTATCACTTGAACATCAAAACACATTACATAAAAGAAGACTGAGAAACCACAGGAGACAGTGCAGGGAAGGACACCAGACAAAACACCAACTGATGCACTACCCTTAAATGACAGCACACATTCAACAACTGCACACACCAAGTACCCCCTCCTCCCCCTGTAAGCTAAGCATCTTTTTGTGGACTGGGGCAAGCAGGACTTATATTCATCCAAAACTCTTCTCACCAGCATCCATCTGCAGAAAACACCACCATGTAAGGACATGTGTTACAAAACACTGACATGTGTCTCTTTTGGATGCAGGCGCCTCTTTGGTAAAGGGCAGACAGTTTGGACGGTGAACAGAAACTTCACACAAACCAATGCCGTTTAGTGCTGCATCAGATTGTGACGTTACAATTAATATTAGCAAAACTGTCCAAAAATCATGCTCAGCTAGTTGTTCTAAGAAGAGAAGTCCACACAGTATCAAATTAAATATTGCATGATTTCATCAAGAGGGCAAACCAACAACGTGAGTTTTAAAATTAAATTGATTTTGACATTAATATGCTTTTAAAGACCTGAATACAACAATGAGGTGCAACAAGTTCTGTGTATTTTAATTGTTTGAAGCAGTTAAGAAAAACCACAAAGAATCTCTAGCTGTCAATCGGGTATTAATTTTCACATTAAATTGTATATCTTTTTAAATATTTGGTTTTATAATTATATCTAAGCAAGCCGAACTGTTGGAAAAAACACTCTGAAAGCTGCTCTGTGATCAAAGATGATCACGACTCCTCCCTTTGCTGTAATTGCAATATAAATCCAAAGAATGCATGAGGACCACGCTTGTGATTTTTTTTCACTGCTAGAGACCCAGAATATCCCTGACAATAGACTACAAACCCCTTAAAAGATCTCTGTAAAAATAAGAACTGTTGCGGAGCACAGGCGATAGACTCCACAGATTCTCTCTAGTCTTTTCACGTCACTTCCATTGCTCTATTCTAATCAATGGTTCACTGAAAGCTGCAGCCAAATAAACACTGGCATCAACTACAGACTTTGTCGATATAAACAGAACGTAGAGTTAATTAGTGGTCAATGAGACACGGCTCTTAAAGTTCTGCAGCCAGTAAAAGGTTTGCAGATTCAATGATCCACACCACAAGTTGGTTTATAATATAGTTTGTATTTGCATTTTAATGCCATATTAGATTATACTGCATGATAGTTCAGATTAGATAAAGCTAATTCTAGTAAATCAAATATAAAGCCGGTTTAATCGATGCACAGAAGGTGAAAGATCGTTTAATGATTATTTATTAAAGGTGACCTTTGGAAGTTAATTTTCCTGATTTAAGTCTGTCCTAACACACACCAGCATACACATGATAGGCACGATGCACAAGCACAGAGAGCCTGAAGCAGCATTACTGATCTGGCACTGCCCCTGTGTGGCTAGTATAAATACAAGCCCATGCATTTCCAAATGAAACACAATCCATTGACTGTATGTGCATTTCTGCAGTGTCTCTTGCTATGTGGACTAACTGTTTTCAGTAGACATTCCCAGCTGCTCAGTTTGAAGTCTGGATTCACTCCAGTCACTGTCTGTCTGACACATCTTGTTCCTTATCTCAAACTGCACTCGACAAGTTACAAGATGACACAACAAAAGAACAAATCTCAGATTAAAATATTAATATTCACAATGTCTGTGGTTGTCCGTACACAAATGAAATTCTAATAATTTTTCCTTTGTTGACTGTACTACATGAATTCAAACAGAATACCAAAAAGGTTGACTAAGCAGGAGAATTGCACTCATCCTCCAAATGTCTTAGCCCATTTCACGGTTACTGTAGTAACAGGGAGAGAAGAGACACAGAGGCATCCCTGTATCTGGCAAATTTTTCCAGGTCATCCTGGATGACCCAAAGAGCTGCTCTTAGTTTAGCTGGGAGATACAGTCTCAACCCACAAGTCGCCTTCTCTATTGTTTGGTATAAGTATTGACTGCAAATATTGTCTTTCTGCTAGTAACATGTCTATAGGATATCATATTAATTTGCTTCTTACCAACACTTCCCACTGGTAAGTTTTATTGTGACAAACAGGAACAGTACATAGCCATAGTTTTGCACATGCTCACAGCAAATCTTGCTGCCACAAGTGGATGTGTGCTTGTGAGGTTTACCTGTAGTTGTCTGAGGAGGAGAGCTGTGGACCAGGACTGGGCAATTTGCTTCAGAGTAATACCATCTTATTGCCATCCTATTGGCAGCTGAATGATGACTTTGCCATTGGGAAACAAAGGATCCTATCATGATGCTAGCACTATTCCCTATCTGTAACCCAAACCCACCAAGAAATATTTGCACATTGACATTCAATAGTGATTGATGTAGCAAACTGTAATTAGTGAACAACGTGTGTAATTAGTGAACTATAAATATAATAACTATCAGCTTTTTCCATGTAAAATATCACATCTGTCTCTTCTGCACGCTTCAGTGTGCCCTGCAGTTGGTGTGTGCATGCAAAAAAATGCCTGTGTTGCCAGTGTCAGTCAGATGGGGCATGAAAATATGGATTAAAACTATTATGAATAACAAAATAATGGTAATTTTCATTGAATGCATGAGTAGGGAAATTAAATAAAAATTGGTTTGACTGGTGAGCTATGACCAGTCACCAACGTCAATTTCCATTATCATTGTCATCAGTCCCGTACAGTGATGATGTCAGGAATTGATAAAGTAGATTTTGTATAAGTCCCTTTTAGATGCCATTTCCAGTGGTACTGTGTTTAGTGTGTGTGTATGAGTGTGTGTGAGATCCTCACCTGCATCATGATCCAGCAAGAGCTTGAGTAAACTATTCCAACCCGTGAGGACAGCTCTGCATGCACCATTTGATCAAAAAGGTTGGAAGTGTGACGTGATAAAGAGGCTCATGGAGTAGCTGTGGTTTACGGCTATGCTCTGACTAATGCTGGGCTTTAGGCTGGAGGTGAATAAACACAGCAGGGATAGCAGAGCACAGGGAACAGATCTAT
The DNA here is from genome assembly GCF_036321145.2 of Pelmatolapia mariae. Lineage (NCBI taxonomy): Eukaryota > Metazoa > Chordata > Actinopteri > Cichliformes > Cichlidae > Pelmatolapia > Pelmatolapia mariae. Next base: position 32,427,404 of record NC_086228.1, on the reverse strand, counting down.
TAATAAACAATAAATGGTCTGATCCAAATCCAAAGAAGAAAATTGACAGGTGTTAGAGATCCTGAGAGAAATATTGGATCTGTGTGCAGAAATATGGTTATAATAAATTGGTAACACGTGACAAATCAGAATACAACAATTAATGCAATGTACTGTATTCATTTCAGAACTGTTGCTAACACATTTGCCATATGAAGGTTGTGATTTCTGTAATACATTACAGTATATTTGACAAGTTTTTGACAAATCATAATTGTATAGCATATAGTATTATAGATTCACATCATCTTTAACTATCACTGTCTCAAACTGTGTTTAATCTATCTAGATCATCGTGTAAACTGTAACTGCAGAAAGCACTGCAGAGGGTCGTCAAGGTGACACAAATGTCATCAGGACCAAACTGCCACAGCAGTGCCTCTATGATCACCCGGGACATATTATCTTTAATTCAATTCAATTCAATTTTATTTATATAGCGCCAAATCACTACAACAGTCACCCCTCAAGGCGCTTTATATTGTAAGATAGACCCTACAATAATACATACAGAGAAAAACACAACAATCATATGACCCCCTATGAGCAAGCACTTTGGCGACAGTGGGAAGGAAAAACTCCCTTTTAACAGGAAGAGACCTCCGGCAGAACCAGGCTCAGGGAGGGGCGGCCATCTGCCGCAACCGGTTGGGGTGGGAGAAGGAAGACAGGACAAACGACATGCTGTAGAATAGAGCCGGAGATTAATAACAAGTAGAGCAGGGCGATATGACCAAAAATATTTATCACGATATACATTTGAAAATTTGCGATAACAATATAACTGACGATATAACTGATACTAGACAAAATACTTTACAACTCCACAACTTTATTAGTGCAAAAAAAAAAAATCAATGTATTTTCACTTAAACAAGCAGCTGTTTTTTATGTGCATTAAAGTTATATAAAAATTTAACAGTGCAAATGCAAATTCCTTGCTGACAGTTTAGCCAAAAGGCAATTTCCAGTGGAAATTGGCCGACATATCCTCAGCATAACCATGTATAATATCCACAAAGCTTAAAAAGAGGTTATACGCACACAATACGGTAATATTATGTTGAAGCACAGTACGTATCACTCCGCGAGGCTCCTGCCTACGATAGCCGTAATGCTCCGACAATCCATCAAGCGGTGCGGGTTCGTAGCTTAGCAAAGTCGTGCTAAAACATTTGACAGATTTTCGAGCGCCGTGTACCACATAAAATAGTTTCGAGGTCAGTAAACACAACCAGAATTCATACATAAGGCACACGGGATTATAAGGGGCACTGTCGATTTTCAGAAAAATCAAAGGATTGATTTTAAGTGTGCCGTATTTTCAAAAAAAAAAAAAAAAAAAAAAAAAAACACGGTAATAACGACGGCCCGCTAGCATGCTCTACCAAAAATAGTGCTTTGTTGTGTATCTGACGGATGAAAGCTAAGAATACTGCAACCACTGAGGTTGCAGCATTTTTACAAACCAATTCTGGTTCATCTGTTTCATTCAACGATCCGCTTTCGCCCTTCTCATTCTCTGTCGCCGCCATGTGCGTATGAAAACAAAGGCACTGCGCATGCGCGTTTTACCCATATTCTATCGCGATATTTCATTTTCTTATCGTTGCCCAACATTATACCGGTATTACCGTGAATGGTATGATATGGCCCAGCCCTAATAACAAGTATGATTCAATGCAGAGAGGTCTATTAACACAAAGTGAGTGAGAAAGGTGACTGAAGAAGAAATACTCAATGCATCATGGGAATCCCCTAGCAGCTTACACCTACTGCAGCTTAACTAAGGGAGGATTCAGGGTTACCTGATCCAGTCCTAACTATATGCTTTAGCAAAAAGGAAAGTTTGAAGCCTAATCTTAAAAGTAGAGAGAGGTTCTGTCTCCCAAATCCAAACTGGAAGCTGGTTCCACAGAAGAGGGGCCTGAAAACTGAAGGCTCTGCCTCCCATTCTACTCTAGGAACAACAAGTAAGCCTGCAGTGTGAGAGCAAAGTGCTCTAATGGGGTGAACTTCTCCCTTCAGGCAGGAGTACAGATCACTACACTCAAAACACACAAGACTGAAAAATAGCTTCTTCACTAAAGCCATCCATATTGTACATAAACGCTGATACATATATACACACACGCTCCACACATGATTACAAGCCTACATAACACAACTTCTGTGCAATAACATTACAATGTAATATTTTGAAATGTGTACATAGAATTTGTGAACTCATTGCTAAATTTTTTGAATCTTGAAATGCATTGTCAAAGTGAATTTTACTACAATCACTCAGACTTTCATACTTTTCTGGAAATAATCAATTTTTCAAATTCCCGTCTAAATGTAACAACAGCAACATCTGGAGGTAGGAGATCACAAAGCAGTCTATGAGGATGGGAAGCAGCAGAAGTCTGGCCTCCAAGGGTGGGACCATCTATATAAATTTAATATACTTTATTTTTTTTGACATTGAACACAACCCAGAAAACTGGAGTGTGTCAGATCATTATTCACTAGGTTAAACCTGTGCGGTCTAAAATTATTAACCCTAAACCTCAAATGTTTCAAAAAAAGGCAAAACAGGTTGTTGTTTTTTTAAAGAAAAAAATGTGAATAGTTTGTGATCTTTGTCAGAACGATTAGAAAGTAGAATGCTATTCACTGACTGCCAAGACATAGGAGAACAGTAAACAAGAAATAAAAGCAAGAAAATAAATATTCTTATTGCCTAGGGATATGGAGTTAGGACTGGGGTCAACACCACTGACAAATTAGACCCCAGAGATTCGAGGCAAGTATTTTTAAATTTAGTTTTCAGGTTGTGGCAACAAAACTACTTGGTTAGGTGAATGAAAAGGTTGAGCTGAGCTCACAAAAGCTTCTCTATCTCTTTGAAATATAAGTTGTCATTGGTGACTAGCCCAACCATGCCCATAACCTCATGTTTTCAAGAGAAAACATGACTTTTTTATTTTTAAGACAAAATGTAAAGAGATTATAATGTGTCATATGCAGTGATTCGTTTCCATGCAAAGACGTGGCAGGACACTATTTTTAAAAGAACAAAAATTGCATCATTAAATAGCATAGTATAGTTAGTTAAATACCTAGTAATAATTATCACCTGTGATGGTTTAGATCACAGAGGGTTAACAGGGCAAAACATACACCATCATGTCACCCTGGTAACTAAACAATGGAGAGAAGCTTGTTCCTTTCTGCTGTTCTGGCACATTACTTGAATGGACTGGATTCCACCACCGAATAACTTTGTGTTGAACAATTTTGGCAGTTACATGTATTTATGTAAAGCATGCCTATTCCATCTTCCTGTTTCAATGCATATTTTTAGTAAAAACACTGAGAGACATTTTTTATTATAATTTTTCCATTTGGCTGTGCTGGAAATGGTGCAGTAGTAAAAGCACAATCCATCATTTGTAATGTATCATTTCACTGTGCTCCATTCTGACTTATTAAGAATTATAATAGCAAGTGTCTCCGGCATCTAAATTGCTCAACTCTTGATATTATACAAAAAAGTACTAAATCAAAATTGCTTTTTCTTATATATTTTCTTTTTTCAGAATGGCATTGTAAGTTGTGATAGTGAGCAATTGAAATAATACAGAAAAAAGTCAGGCAAAGGCAAGAAAACAACAAACTTAACTGAGAAAGTGGAAGAACTTTCAAAGCTGATGTTTTTTTGTTTGTATTGTTTTTGTTACTGTCCCAAAAGGTTGATTCTGTTCATCTGGAAGTAACGTTTTCAGTGGGAGAAGCGTCCAGATGAATAGAATCAACCTTTTGGGATTTACTTACCTGGATGATTGAGCATGCATCAAGACTTTTTGTTATTGTGTTTCTTGTTTGTTTGTTTTGGGGGGTTTTTACCTTTCTGAGCTATTTAGTTCAATTTGAATTTTATTGAGATAGCTTGTTGGTCATGTTTCGGCTACTTTCACAATAGTTTCCAAATGTGACAGGAGAATGACGGAACCGCCCACATCTCAACACTTTCAAACACTTTTATTTACGGTTGCTGTCATTTCCACACGGCTGCAGCTTTGCAGCTCGCAGCCGAACACATCACCAACAACAACACAGTTAGGACCCAGTTCAGACTTTTATACGGGTGCGACACGATCACTGATGCCACTCGGGTGTGTCCACCTCGCCGCAGCCACACCAAATTTTGGAATTCAAAATTGGAAAAGGATGAATAAACAAAAGTTTTGACAAACTACAAAATAATGGGAGGAAAATTCTGGCATATAAAGACGAAGTAAATGAAAGAAAAAAAATTGTGCAAAAGAGGTACTTGGAAACAAATCCTAGATAGAGTAGCAAATGAATAAATGTTTTGCATGTATCATCTATGATGCAGTAAATGTAAAAGGATAGTGGTGTTTAGTGGAGGCAGGCCTTCCCTCATAACAAATAACAATAAATGAATGGAACCATAAAGAAGAATGGTAACAATAGCCTGAATCAATTCTGTTATTCATCACAATGGAGTTTACGTCCACTCAGATCCACAATGCCATTATTACAGCTGAGAGGGAGAGACAGGAAGCAGCAGGGAGATTGTGGAAGCATGAATGTTGCTCAGTATTTATTTTCATTTTGTGTTGAGCTCCAGTTGAATTCAAGGTCTTTCACCAGTGATCTGTTGGTTTTTCTTTTTCTCCCTCCCATTTTTTTCTGTACTTCCCCAACATTATTATGCTCAGGCTAACATCTTCTGTACTTCACAAACTGCCAGCATTTGATATGTATTAAAGTAACAGACTGTCCTAGAAGAATAATGTAAGCGAACCAGAGGTCATTTGTGCTTATTACAACCCTGTATAAATGGGCATGACCTCTGGGTCTGAAAAGTGAACCAAATAGAAAAGTGCCTTACAACTGTAAGTATAGCAAAGGTTTCACAAAGATGAAAATGAATATTGTTCCCTGCATTCTTATGATTGAAATAATATAACACGTGAAATTAGTTATTAGGGTTTTGTCACGCTTTAATGCACACTAAAATTCTATTTCGGTTTTCTTGACATGAACCTAATCCTTCCAATCTTTGTCTATATCCACAAAAATACAAATCATTTCTCTCAAAATTGGTATTTTAGTATTTTAAAATGGGTTTCAGCAGGGCAAATCAGAAAAGCATGCACTTTGCAGAGAGTTCAGAGAGAGAACTCCCTTGGTGGAGGTTTTTTCCTGGTTGACTATATCAGAATCAGGATCACAATGTCTTTACTGTCATTGTCACAGGTACAATGAAATTAAAAGTAGTCCCCAATCAGTGCATCATCAGTTCAAACAGGGAGTGGCCAGGGTGTGAGGTATCGTTTATAATGTTTTGAGCTTTTTTAAGACAGCAGGTATTGTGTAGATCTTCCAGCGTGGGGAGAGGGCAGCCACTGATCCTTTGGGCGGTGTTAATGATCCCTTGGAGTGCTTTCCTCTGAGCCACTGTGCAGCTAGAGTACCAGATGCATATGCAATAGGTTAGTACACTCTCGATGGTGGCTCTGTAGAAGGACACCAGCAGTCTCTGTGTGATGTTATTCCTCCTGAGAATTCTCAAGAAGTACAGTCTCTGTTGGGCCTTTTTCAGCAACTCGGAGGTGTTCGCACTCCAGGAAAGGTTCTCCTCTATGTTGACTCCCGGGAAGCGAAAGTTTGCCACCCTTTCTGCACTGTCCCCATTAATGAATAGTGGTGGGGTCTCTACCTTTTTCCTTCTGAAGTCTATTATGAGTTCTTTGGTCTTTGAAGTATTGAGGAGGAGGTTATTGGCCTTACACCATGACAACAGCTGCTCCACCTCGTCTCTATAAGCAGACTTCTCACCCCTGGAGATGAGCCCCACCACGGTGGTGTCGTCTGCAAACTTCACAAAGATGTTGCTGGTGGAGAGGGGTGCAGTCGTGTGCGTAGAGAGAGTAGAGCAGTGGACTGAGCACACAGCCCTGGGGTGAGCCAGTGCTGAGGCTCAGGGCTGAGAATGTGCGATGGCCAATTCTCACTCTGTCTACGGCCCAAGAGGAAGCTGTTGATCCACATGCAGGTGCTCTATGGAAGCCCCAGGTCTTGTAGCTTTACCACCAGTTTGTGTGGAAGGATTGTGTTAAAAGTTGAGCAGTAATCCCCGAAAAGCATCCGCACATAGCTCCCAAGCCCCTCCAGGTGTGTTACAGCAGCATGGAGTGCTGTGGCTACAGCGTCTTCCGTGGACCGGTTTGCTCTGTAGGCAAACTGGTGTGGTTAACGCCTGTATTTTATACTCAATTCCAATTTTATCTTTCTATATATATATATCTTCTTGTACTTAAAACCTGTGTGTTTTTAGCAAGTTTAATTTGATATTCACTTTTATTCTTGTGTAGTTAGTGCCACTGACCTGTTAGCATATTCAGTACTTTGTTAATGGTCTTATACTATTCATGTTTTAACCTGCTGTTTTATTGTGAAGCACTTTGGTATACCGTTGGTTTTTAAATGTGCTAAATAAATAAAGTGCTATATAAATAAAGTTGTATTGTATTGTGGATCCACTGAGCTACTATGAGATGCAAGATGGCGCCGATGTGTATGGCTTGCCGTCTGTTCCTCCAAGTTTCTGTTTTAATGTTTTTATTCTGCTACGATGTCGACTCCCTGCTGGTCTATGATCGCCAAGTTTTACTTGATCTTCGACTATCTCCCAATACGCCGGTGTGTAGACTGGGAAATGCACACAAAATACCGCCTCCACTCCTGTCGTTGGTTCCTACTCACCTGCTCCGTGTACCTGTGTCGTCTCTGCGGAAGCGAGGTCGTCGTCGCGGCAAACGGAGTGGGAGACTAGTGAAACTGAAGGCCTGTCTGGCGTTTGGTTATGCTGTCCCTGGCGCTGCCTGTCGCCCCTCTTTTCCCTGGCATCTTCGTAAGCCATCCTATACGTATCTGGTGCCGCTCGCTGGCTCTGAGCTGTTCCCGCCCGGCCGCTCCCTGCCTCCCTGTCCACGGCAGCGCGGAGTGAATCTGCAAAACCTGCGTTATGTTGCGCGAGCGTCTAAGTCTGGTGACTATTCAACTCCGGCCAAATTTGGCCTGGTAAACGCCAGATCGGTATCGAATAAGACTTTTATCCTTAAGGAATATTTTTTGTCACACTACTTGGACTTTCTCTGCCTAACTGAGACGTGGATAACTGCTGGTGATTCCAGCGCCTTTGCAGAACTTTTGCCTTCAGACTGCTGCTATTTTAATGTCCCACGCAGGTCTGGTCGAGGTGGAGGAGTAGCTACTATCTTCAGAGATCACTACAAGTGCAAACAGGTTTCATTGGAATTTTATTTTTCCAGTTTTGAACTGTTACTGTTTGAAATAGCCTGTTCTCCCCCCGTACTGTGCACAATAATATACAGGGCCCCAAAATACAGTAAGGACTTTATAAAGGAATTTGCTGCATTTCTAACTGAAGTCACAATAAAATATGACTCCTTTCTTATTGTTGGGGATTTTAATATTCATGTGTGCTGTCCAGATAAGCCCATGGTTAAAGACTTTTTGAATCTTACTGATTCTTTTAATTTAGTTCAATGTGTGTCTGCACCCACACACCAGTGTGGCCACACTCTCGATCTGGTTTTAGCGCACTCATTGCCTGTTTTTAATCTGAAAGTCTCTGATCCTGTTTTCTCTGATCATATGCCGGTTCTGTTTGACATCTCTTTATCTAGAAATGAATTCCCCGCTAAGACATCTCGTTTATTAAATTCTTCCACGGCAGCACGGTTCTCCACCTACTATAATCAGTTCTCCATTCCTGAGACACTCCAATACGTAGAGGAACTCAGTTTTTGGTTTCATACCACTTGTCAGACTGTCTTGGATATTGCTGCCCCTATAAAAATCAGGCATCCTAAGACTAAGTTTGAACCCTGGTTGAATGATGAAACCCGTGCTGCGAGGCGTGAATGTCATAGGGCTGAGCGGAGATGGAAAAAAGATAACTTACAGGTCTCTTTACAAAATTTAAGAGAGCGCTGGGCCTTATATCAGCTTACAATCAAAGAAGCAAAGCGGAAATACTTTGCAAACATTATTATGGTGAATTATCAGAAACCACATATATTGTTTAAGTCAATTGAGACTATTTTAAGCCCTCACTCTGCTCTTAGTTTTGAGCCTTCACATGAAATGTGTGAAACGTTTCTGCATTTCTTTATAAACAAGGTAGCCTCGGCTAGGGCGCAGATTATTTTGCCCACATCTGACCCCTCTGATCTTCCAATTTGCTCAGTTGTTTTTCAAGTTTGAGTCGGTTACTCTTGCTCACCTACAGGAGGTGGTGGATCATTTAAAGCCTGTAGGCTCACCTTATGATCTTATCCCTCCCCGTTTTCTGAAAGAAGTTTTTTCTACCATAGGTCCAACTATTTTAACCATTTTAAATAGCAGCCTTACCTCAGGTGTAGTTCCAAAGAATTTCAAAGATGCAATTGTGCAACCACTTCTTAAGAAACCTGGGCTAGATACAAACGCTGTTGAAAATTTTAGACCAATATCTAAGCTGCCCTTTTTATCTAAAGTCTTGGAAAAAATTGTATATGACCAATTGATCCCATACTTGAATGCACAAAATGTTCAGGAGATTTTTCAATCTGGTTTTAAAGCAATGCATAGCACTGAATCAGCACTTTTAAGAATTTTTAATGATATATTTTTATCATGTGATTCTGGTGAAAGTGTCATTCTTATTTTACTCAATTTAACTGCTGCATTTGACACTGTAGACCATGAAATTTTAATCTCGCGTTTGGAGCAGTGTGTCGGTATAACAGGTGTGGCTCTGAAATGGTTCAGGTCTTACTTAACAAATCGAACCTTTTCAGTTCACTTAGGAAACTGTGAGTCCTCCCGTGCTCCGTTGTCTCATGGAGTACCACAGGGTTCCATTCTGGGCCCTATCCTGTTTTCGCTTTATTTACTTCCATTGGGCTCAATTCTTAGGAAACACGGACTGTCTTTTCACTGTTATGCAGATGACTGCCAGATTTATGTTCCTCTTAAAAAGAAAGATGGGTCGTCTGTAAATCGTTTGCAAACATGTCTGGAGGACGTCAAGTCGTGGTTGGCGCTAAACTTTCTTTGTTTTAACGATTCTAAAACTGAAGTAATGGTGTTCAGACCTGCCTCCACTGCTGTTCCGTGTGTTGATTTGCAATCCCTGAAATCATTCTGTAAACCAGAGATTGTTAATCTGGGTTTTAAAATGGATCCTGAGCTTAAGCTTGAAAGCCAGATCGGGTTGGTTGTAAGGTCTAGTTTCTTTCATCTGAGGCAACTGGCCAAAATTAAGCACTTTCTTGCGAGACAGCAATTCGAAACAGTAATCCATGCTTTTGTAACCGTTCAGCTGGATTGTGGAATGAGTTGCCTTTACATGTCAGACAGGCACCTTCCTTATCTGTTTTTAAATCACGTCTTAAAACATATTTATTTACCTTGGCTTTTAGCACAGCAGGACTTGTTGATGTCTCTTAATATGTTTTCTTATTAATTATATTATTTTTAATTTTAAGATATTTTATATGTAATTTAAACTGTTTTCTCTCTGTTTTATTTTTGTAGCACTTTGGTCAACATTGTTGCATGTAAAGTGCGTTATAAATAAATATGCTATGCTATGCTATGCTATCCAGGCTGCAAGGCAGGGCTGCTGTGATGTGTCTGTGGACCAGCTTCTCAAAGCATTTCATTACCACTGGGGTGAGTGCCACTGATCTGTAGTCATTCAGTCTGGTGATGTGGGGCTTCTTAGGCAAGGGGACTATGGTGGAGGACTTCAGGCAGAGTGGGACAGTCGCCTGTGCGAGGGATTTGTTGAAGATCCTGGTGAAGATCCCAGCCAGCTGTTCTGCACAATCCCTCAATATTCGACCTGGCACACCGTCAGGACCCGCCGCCTTCCTCGGGTTAACGGCCTGCAGCGTGCGCCTCACCTTGTGTTCTTCCAGGGTGAGGGTGGTGCTGCTGTACCTCTGGTACCATGGCCTCAAAGCGGGCGAAAAAGATATTCAGCTCCTCCGCCAGTGCCAGGTCACCTTCCGCATCTCCGAGGTTGATCTTATACTTTGTTAGATGCTGAATGCCCTGCCACACCTGCTGGCTGTTGTTACTCTCCAGACGGTCCTCAATCCTCCCTCTATAGCCCCCCACCCCCCCCACCTTCACCTTTCTGATGCATCTCTTCAGGTTGGATCTGGCTGCGGTGTAGTGGTCCATGTTGCCAGACCTGAACGCGATGTTCCTCTCCTTCAGCAGCTGCTTCTCCTCCCGGGTCATCCAGGGCTTTTGGTTGGGATAAGCCTGGATACATTTGTCTACTGTAACAGTGTCTATGCAGTGTTTTATGTAGCAGAGAACACTGTCTGTGAACATTTCCAGGTCCTGATTTTCAAAGATATCCCAGTTAGTCCTGTCCTAATCATATGATAATGAGCCAACAAAATATCCTTTGGTTTTTGGAATAGATAATATAGTAAAATTTAATCTACTATCTGGTCATGCAGTCAGGTCATTGGTACACTGCAATGTTTCCACACACGACCTCTGCATATATGGGATTTAGCTTCTACTCTTGAACATAAACACAAGAGGATGCAGTTGTGGGTGCTTTCAAAGTTGGAGCTCTCCAGAACAACTCTTCTGGTGCTAATGGCCTCTGCAGCTCTACTGCAGCAGCCCATGCTGAGTAAAAAGGTAGCTATAAGGGAATAGGACACCATTGCCACTCAGCTCCCTCTGCATCCATTGCTACTGTAGCCACCTGCCCTATCAGCCACACTGCTGTTAGATTCTGCATCCGTAACTTATGTGACATACAGCAGCCAGCAGGGACTGGCCACAACAGCACTTCCACCTCCTGCTCTCAGGGCACTGTGTTACAGTGTCCCATTAGTGCTGACAGCAGGGCCATTGCATGCCCCATAAACTTTGTATGGCTTCACCTTTTTTTTTTTTTTTTTGGCTCGACCTCACTCAGTCATGCTCACTCATAACAACACATCAAGTGGATGTATGGCCACCTGCAGACACCAGAGAAAGACATTACTTTTTGTGTGTGTGAGTGTGACTCAAAAAAAAAAAAAACAGCCTCTCGCCTCATGACCAAAAAAAGGAAGTAAATCATCTTCTCGTGGCTGTGGTTTTCATGCCACAGCTTTTCCATGTTTCCATCACTTCAGAGTTCATTACAGTGACCTTCCCATAACCTAAAACTGACCTTAAGGCTAGCTTTAAAATGATTAATATAATGGGGACTTTTTTTTTATCTCCACAGTGTGGCTGTTAAAGTGATTTATGTGCTTGCCATGTCAATAATACAAGTATATACACACATTTGCTGACTGATTTAGATGTTCTCAACTGTTACCTGATAACTGTGTATTTTATTTTCCATCTGTTTTTCTGTCTGTGGAGCACTGAGCTTATATTACATTTATACACACACACTGTGCTTTATGTGGTGTATAATAAAACATACTGATTATCTTTTATTTTCCATATTTTCTTTCTATTTGTTTGATTTGCTCTTTTTTGTCCCTTCACTTAGATATCCCCATTGTTTTCCATTAGTCTCTAAAACATTTTTTCTCCTCTCACCATTTTCTCTGCATTTATCTGACTGTGGCTGCTCTGCCTATTTGTCAGACTCTAGCTGCCCTGGCAAACACCAGCATCTGAATAGATTAAAATAGAAAGGGCACTTCCATTTATCTTACATTTGCTGAAATCCCTGGTCTACCTTATGTAGATGTGACAGACCCTTATACATTGTTTTATGGTTAGAGACCAACTTTAGCTAGAATTGCTAATTGTTAATTGCTCAGAGTCTATAGTCATTCTAGGTCCTAATGTTTACACAGCTTATTAAACCAAACTGAGTGGTTTTATTTCCTAAACCAAAGATATTTTTGGTGCCTTAAGCAGTGGTATAAATTTTAGGGTGTGTAAAATTGGGTCTGACGGTCAGTACTAGGACTTTGGAAGAGCAGACACTGAAAGTAAAAGAAAGCATTGTTCAGCCCACATTCGGTCAGCCAACTCCGCTTGTCAGTCAGAGCATTGTGGATAATCTCATAATTGATTCATTATCCTGTAAACCCTCATTCCCACACTACAATATGTTCATGTACAGAAATTGAGCTATGACTGTGGTTACAGCGATCAGAAGCTGCCACAGTACATCGCCCCATTACCAGGAGGCAACTTGGAATCTTGTTCAAGGACACTTCAGCAGAGCAGGTAGCTGCCAAACCATCACCTTCCTGACACGCTCTAGCCAGAATCTTGGCAAGGACTTCTGCATACATACAACAGTGCTTATTTGCAACACAACATCAGTGATACTTTATATTCTAGATGGGGAAGTTCCCCCTCTATCTGTCCTAATTCTGAGCCAGCTGTCATCTAACAGCCCGGCTGTGTTGTGGGACAGAGGCTATCAGGGGATATTATCTGGGAGGATATCACAGTTTTATGATCCATCTTTGCAGTTAAAAAGGCAGCTCCAAACAGACTGGTATTTTCACGGTCACAATTAACTGTGGTGAGGGGTCCGACAGGAGAAATATAATACAAAGCAATAAATCTAAACCCTGGAGCAAATACTTTGAACACCGAGCACTCTTTGAACACCAAATGTTAAGAAAAACTTTAGTTTGAACACAGGTTGTGATTTTAATATTAAAATACTGCCTGCTTCACCCTCTACTCTCTCTTTGTAATTCTATGCATTTAATGTAATGTGTACCTTCTGCCAAAGACTGTCTGCAAATGGCAATGACTGCAAATTGGTTTGGCTAAATTTAAAAAGTAGAGACACATTTGAGTTGCAGTTGAGACACATTTTTTCTAAACACAGAGTCTCTGTGGCTTTTAAACCCCAAAACACGCTGCGCCAAAAATTGGTCCACCCCAAGGATCGGGTCCCCCGACACAAACAGAGAAATATAGTGCACGCTGTTAAGTGCCAGGAGGATTGCCATGATTTATATGCGGATGTGGACAAAGTGTGACAAAGACTTTCTCTTCCATATTTTGTCACATCACACCAAATGTGAAAGATGTTTAATTAGGGGATTAAGAGTCTGCATTTGCAGCATTGCCTGTATGTCAGAGTAGAATCACTGGAAGATAATAATACTAGAGTATCATTAGTTGAAAAATAAAACAGACAAACAGTAAGACTAAAGTTGGATATGTGTTAGCTGCTATCTGGATATCCTCATCTAAATCAGTGAGAACATCTAAATCAGTCAGCCATTACTACCCCTGAAAAGGTGGTAATGGCTTAAGTCAACAGACAAGTCAGTGAGTTCCCACATTATAACTGTACCAAGACCATGGCTACTTTTGATCCGAGCTAGTGCTGAGTTTGTTCTTATCTTTGGTGGAGAGAGGTTGGAGGAAGGATGAGCACAACTGGATCTAAAGATGCACTTATCCCCGAGATCTGTGTTGATGATAATCACCGAACAGGAAAGCAGCTGGGCTTTCAGTGGAAGTATAATGTAAACCAAAATCTTTCTGAATTAAACATCTAACAGGGCAAAAAATGAGCAGATGAAAAACCAAAAATTGCAAAATCAATTCACAGGTTGGACTGTGATTCCCCTTTTAGCGTACCTAATGAAATTTTCAATTGTGAGCCTCTTAGATCTAATCTTCTGGACTGCTGACATTTAATCATATGATCAACTTACACCCTATCTACATTATTACATTTTCTTTGTTATTCTTAACATAAAGAACTCACATTCACATCACATTAAAACATTCAGTCACACATGTATTTGATTCACTTCCTGTTTCATTCACTTTATATAGTTCTACTTCAATAAGATTTGTCCGTAGCACGTTATCATATAAGCATTAATCCCTTTTCAGTTCAAATACAGGGGAATGTGTTCTTTTACTTTTTACAACTCTGTTTGTAAGTTACCATTTATTTATTTGTATTTATTTTATGCCTTCTTAAATCATACATTTTGTAAGTCAGACATTCTCTGAGATTAGTGGCTCCGGTGTCTCGCTTTCACTCCCATCCAGCACCACACATACATACACAGGGTCCCACACACACCATGGTCAGACTCTTGGTGAGGTCAGTCACTGTTACTCCATTTTATTAATGAGATTCACCTTTAAGCTGTTATATATTTTTATATATCTATATATACACACACCCTTTGCAGCTATAACAGCTTCACGTTATCTGGGAAGTCATCTATTTTATTCTATTTATATTTGTTTTGTTTATATTCAACGTGAGGAACTGAGCATAATTAAGCTTCAGTAAGTCATGGTAACTGGTACATATTTATGTTTGATATGTTGGGTTAGATTCTGATCAGTTTTAAGCAGTGTTGAAAAAAGTAATTAGTTACTAATTACTGATTAGGTCTGTGCAGGTTCTCAGTCATCCAGGTCATGGTAGTCTAAAGAAGCTTGGAAAGAAAAGCGTCTGGACTTCTTTAAGTTGCAAGCAACTTAAGCTGCTTGCAACTTAAAGAAGTCCAGACACTTAGTTTACTGACCATTAGTTACACCAGGGGTCGGCAACCTTTCTGATGATGAGTGCCATCTAAAATTTCCTCAGAAGTCAATGTGCCATATGATTGCATTAGCAATAAATTTAATAACGCTCTATATTAACAGTTACACACTATATAGAACAACTTCACAGAATTATATGTGTTTGCAGGTGTTTGCAGATGTTGGCAGCTATCAGTGAATAGTTATCAGCTATTTTGAAACAAAAAAAAAAAGACACTTTTTAACCATAACAAGAACTTCATAACAGCAAATGAACTATACAACAGAAAATGCAAATGTTATTTATGGTCTCCTCACAACAATGATAAGAAAAATAAACTGGGCCAATATAGCGTGTTTGTTAATACAGAGATACACATGTTAATGTGATCTCTGGTCTCCCACTCAGAGACCTGTGTCTCTGAGTGTCCAGCATTCAGACGGCTACCTGTGGACACTCATGGCTCTACATATCTGCTCACACAGATATGTAGAGCCAAATACTGTCAATAAGGCCTCTGCAATGTTCTGAGGACAGTTAAACTTGTCAGGTAGTGATGCCCAGCAGGTGAAAATGCAAGCTCCATGAACATGCACAACTATGGATTCCAGCTGCGTTCGTAGTTCTGCAAACTTTGATCCCCACAGAGTCAAGGTTTTCAGTTCAATCAGCTGCATTTAGTTGTCACATTAACTGGCATTAACTCAGCCAGTTAATGCGAGACAAATCCAGCTGCTGATTGAAGCTTTCTGGTTTGATCAGAAAAGAAAACATTGGTCCGTACACCTGAAAGTCCCGAAAACCCATTGTGAATTCTGTCTCGAGTCTACGGATGTATCCGTGTTTTTCCGTGGTGCTGATGTTGCGCTGAGTGGAAAGCTCCTGGAGCATTTGAAGTGTTGGAATGTGGAAATTTCAACATCGCTTGAAAAAACTGCAAGCTAGCAACATCCCTCTCACTGGTAGGCTAAGTTATTTTTAGCCAATTACAAGTTGAATCTGGTAGTTGGGGTTGTTAGCTAAGATACCATCATTAAGAAGTATAGACACAACTAATGTGTCTATGCAAGCTAATTTGCGATGTGCACGGCTGGCCCGGCCATTTATTTTTTAATGCACCTTCTCAGATTAATTCACTGCGTGTCGTCCCCAGGGCTGGACTGGGACACAAAATGGGCCCGGGCATTTTGACTAGAGACCCGCCCACCGGGTATTGTAGGAAAAGCCATAAAGCCTTTGAATGAAAACAAACACTGTTGTGACAGTGATGTACACTGTCTTGTTGGTATATGTATGCTTTCTATACATTTTACATCAGATAAAAACTTTGGTTGTAAGATTCAGATAATTATTTATTAAAAGCTAGACATTTTAAATGAGAATAAGAAAGGAAAGTATTTCTTTGTGCCCCCCTTTCTCTGTTAATGCTCTACCTGGCCCCCTGGCAAAACTTTGCTAGACCCGCCCCTGCATAGTTACCAGCTGTCAGCTACTTAGAAAAGAATGCTGGTGTTATTTGTCTCTCAGAAACAGTTCATAACTTTAACTCATTCATGTCACCTAAAGGTAAACCTGTTTCTCCATCACCTGTTCAGCTCTGATGATTCAGTAAGGACATCTCCTAGTTTCACCACATATCCAAACCGATATCATGACCAGCAGCTTTTACAGCTAACATCAACTGATACTAGAAATTAATATTAAATAAATTCTAACAACAGCTGATCAAGCTTAAACGTGCTGCTGTTGTTTAGCGCGACATCCGCTGATTTCCTCTTTCTGGAGCAAAGTGGGCGATAAACAAACAAGAAAGGAAAAGCTTATTAGCTGATCATTGATCAGTTTCATGATTGAAGTAGCAACAGAAGAGGCAGGGGGAGAGAATGAGAGAAGAAAAGGCAGCTGACAGCGTAAAGATGCAGAATAACTCCAGCTTTGTGTCTTTTTCATTCTAGTTGAAGTACGGGACACACTGCATTCCTTCTCAGCTCAATACGAAACACGTTATATTTTCTCTGAATACGGAACGATTCTACTAACTAACCTTATGAATAAAATAAAGTTCACTATCAGTGTAGCCCTCATTTACTCAATATCATTAAATAAATGGGCTTTGGGTTCTTTTTCCAGTGTACTCTCGTACGATATTTTTAAATTAACTTCTCTTTTGTTTCTGGGATCAATGAAGCTTATTTCTTAACAGTGGCACTACACGCGAAAATGAACACTAGTGTCTACAGTGCAGTAAATCATATCATACACCATGTAAAGTAGAGCAATGTAACCCTCCTTTAATTTACCCAACAATGAAAACAATAAAATAATAAAATGGCAGGTTTCAGTATTAAGGCAAAGCAAAACACACACAGCAATTTACCAGCTGTTCACAGAATCTCCACATATACAGTGTAAACCACCAGTGATAAAACAATTATAGTCCCAAACTAAAACTAAAGCCGGCAGAAATACATCCTACGTTGCAGGCCTGTATTGCTCCAGTATAAATCCAAAACGATCTCCAAACCGGAAGTTCTTCACTCAACGAGCAAAAAATAAATAAATAAACTCAGTACCTTGTGAAACTTGCAATTCCCACCAGATTAATCCAGGCAACAGGTTGTCTTTAGCTCCTTCAGAAACACGCCGCTCTGAATGCAGTAGATGATGAGATGAGGTCCGTGATCTCCACGTGCTCCACAAGCTACCTGTTTTAGCTTCCCACGTTGCCAGAGGTACTCAGAGTGACTATCTGGGGCCTGTCCGTCGTTATCCAGTTCGGTAACGATCCTCTGCAGCTTTTCACGTCCCACAACTTTAGCGAAACGGCAGTCTACAGTAGTCCTTATTAGCAATCGGCTCGGTTAGCCTCACTGTAACTTAATGCGTGCACGGCTGCAGTAAACAAAACACACAGTCCAGCAGCTTCACGCCGAAACTTTACGTGTCATGTCACTAGCTTACCGACACTGTGACTTTTCTTTCCGAAAAGTCAAAACACACTTACTACTAGTACATAAACTTTGATCTTTTCAATAAACAGCAAATTTAAATACATGAATTTTACTCTTTGATATTTATAGTCTCAGACTTTACTTATCTTTTACTATTTATGCATCTTTTTAACCCGGGTTACATCAGTAACATCATAGCACCCACCCAGCTGTATACTGCGTACACGCTAGCTAGTACGCAGTACGTGTTATTGTAACTGACGGTAAAAAGTCAGCACGACGAAAATAAACTCCACCTAAACTTTGTTTATATCTGACCCAGACAGACTGCAGGTCATAACTTCTTACCTGAAGTTCAGTTCACCTGACACTCGGACCGGCAGCCGCCTCGGGTCTCCTTTTCCTCATCCACCTGCTGCCTCTGTGGAAGCTCCGCCATAGCCACCACCAAACAACTGAGTTATCTTTACACATCGGCCAGCATCTGGCCAATCCACCACCTTTCATTGTTTATACCGTTACAAAAAAAAAATAATCATCGGCCCATAAAAACGAAAAATCACCATCGACCCACCGGGCAAATGCCTGGTATGCCCAATGGCCTGTCCTATGGTCGTGCCATCAGTTAAGCTGGCACGCATGCCCAGGGTTGCTGACCCCTGAGTTGCACCATTAGTTTACTGATGACGTATTTTCAAAAGTAATTAGTTACTTTATTACTTAGTTACTTTGTAAAAACATGATACACAACCTGAATATGTAATAAAGCCATAGAACTTTCAGCCCAATTCTATTTTTTCTGCATAATCCATCATACAAAACTGAATCAAATGAAAAAGTCTCTTTTTAAAATTTGTTTTATTAGTTTTAATCTTTTAACTTTATGCACATTGCATCAAGCAAAAACTACATTATATGCAACATGCATCTGACTTGTTTAACATTTAAACCTATTTTCTACATATTCCAGCATATAACATAAAATAATTTTTTTGTGTTGTCTTTCAAACAAATGCAAGTAAAACATAACAAAAAATAAATCAATCAAATGTAGCCAGGTGGAAGGTCAATATTATGGGACATGCCACTGGAGGGCGCTGTTTCTTTTGGGGTACCTCTGAGAGCGCAAGGGATGATGGGGATCTACAGAGACATTAACGGAAGTGCTAGCTTGCATTGGTGTTATGTGGGTGTGCAATGCCGTTTTTCGCTGCGTGATCGGTTTTAAATGCAAAGTGTGGAACAGTTAAGGCACCAGGAGTTGCTGCAACCAACTCCGCCGTTCATCTCAGAGGGATCTGTATTCCGTTTTCTGCTGGATTAATGCACTGTATGTATTTGAGTTCACACTTGTATTATACTATCTCTGTGGGTAAGAGGGAAAATGTACCTTGTTAATTGTTTAATCTTGGCTCTGTATCTTAGCAGGAGAAGCCACTACAGTTATTTTTGCACTGCTAAGTTTGTTTTATTTCTGTATGGGTTTATATCAGTCACAAATTGACGCTAGACATCCTTGAGTTCCAGACGCTGATAAAGTTGGGGAAATAACCTGCAGTAGCAGTAGGTTACCAGTGCACAAAGCTGTTACTGGATAAGAACTGTCTGTAACAATTTTATTTCTTTATTTTTACAACCTTTTTTATTTTCTTCTGAGCGCTTACTTTATCATTCAGATTAAAAGAACCCCAAAGATAATCTGTGTTCTGGGCTGGTTAATTTAGCCAGGCTACACAAAGATTAAGCGGCACTAAGTCCTGTCGCTCTTAAATCTATGTTCACCTGTTTAGCAGTGGGGTTGGTGGAGGTTTGCCCGGTGCCATAGCGGTCATGTCAGTTCGGAGATCCGGGGGTTTCTCTGTGAATTTCACATTCCGGTGGCAGCGTGCTAGGTGCTTGCTAAGATCTGAAGTTTAATTTTTTGCTGTAGAAAGAAGTTTTCTTCCCAAAAGAGTGTACAGTGGATGCTAATATTTTTGTCAGTTTTTATGGAATCAAACTCAGAGTAATGTCAGCATTTCCAAGCTTTAAACACTGCATGGTCGCACTCTCTCCTGCATTCTGTATTATCCATTATTGATCTGCACACGTCTGTTGATGCAATGGACGTTGCGCTTGTACGTCATTGTCATGAGACACTCTCACAAACAAAATCACGGTTTAGCAACACAGTAACGCAGCATGTTTATGAGAAAGTAACAGTAATATAATTACTTTTTTGCAATAGTAATCCCTTATTTTACTCATTACTTGAAAAAAGGAATCGGATTACAGTAACCAGTGTTGGGAAGGTTTCTTTTAAAATGTATTCCACTACAGATTACAGAATACATGCCCCAAAATCTATTTCGTAACGTATTCCGTTATGTTACTCAATGAGAGTAACGTATTCTGAATACTTTGGATTACCTATTATATTATCGTGCTTTTTACAACTACATGAATGTACTCTTGCTGTGTGAATTATTACTTTTACTGAATGTTACTCGCCATACCAATACCAACTAGATTTTTAAATCTTAATATAAAATGAGTAACAGTAGGGTGGACATTCGGTAAGGCTGCACTTTTTGCAGCGATCTCGTATATGAAACTAGTCCGCGGCTCCGAACCGTAGTAAAGGGACCTCTGGCTAATACGTCGGGTTCGTGTCGGGCTCGTAGCCAAAAACTAGCTTTACTTTGTTGTTTGGGTCAACTTTGCTAGCAAGAGACAGAGAGAGGCGTTGAAAGGCTGCTCCAATAGAACTTTCGGAGAAAAACACGAAAAAAAGTGTACAGTCGAGTCTTAATAGCTTACTTACAACTGGGCTCGTCAGGCACTCTTTTTGGCTGCAGTGGTTATTATTATATTTGCATGCTTCCATCTCCTGCTTCTGGTCGGTGACAGCTCGTACTTTTCGACTCTCCTTTTTCTCCCTCCCTCACAGACACATAACAGGTATGGCAGTTCATTCTCTCTGCAGCACTGACTACACTGCCCATGAAGCTACATTCTTGTAACAGTCTGCCTATTGCCTTCATATTAAATCATTTTTGTGAATAATTTTTTAAAATATTTCTTCACATCATTATGCGGCCTGCAAGTAGGGGTGACATTGGCCGCGAGATTGAGACACAGGCATTAGAGCCTCTTAATGCGTGTTTTGTCAAAAATAGAGAGGGCATAGCCGAACATATGAAACATGAAAATACCGCCGTGTAATCCCTTTAACTGTATTCTGAATACCACCTTTTTAAACGGTAACTGTAACGGAATACAGTTACTCATATTTTGTATTTTAAATACGTACATGTATTCCGTTACTCCCCAGCACTGACAGTAACGCGTTACGGGTTACTGCCCATCTCTGGTTTTAACTGATCAGTAAAACCACATATAAAGCATGGTTCAACAGTTACAACACTTAATACTCTTCCTCTGATTCAGCATTGTTTGTGTGATAAGTTGTTCTTATCTTCCTGCAGACACACACAAAACTGCTAAGGTTGAAACTGGCTAACGCACACACACACAAAACACAGACATTAGAACACTCGTTTCAACTATTCAAACTACATTTCTCATTTATATGTTGATCAAACTTTATTTTGATTTATCTTTGATTAAGAATAAAAATGCCTTATTATTAGGAAACAGAGAAAAACTCTCTTTTAGGACCGATCATATTCACTCACATAAGGCTGGATATTAAGGTCTTTTAACCTCTGTTAGCCGTGATGTAAAGGCGGGGTCACGACACTGCTATTGAAATGCAGCTGAAAATCTTAGGCACTTTCTTTTATGAGTCTTCCTTGAGAAAAGCGAGTTGTAATTGAACCTTTAGACACACACCTTTAGACTACATCATTTTTTTCAGTTTCCGTGAGCTTCTATAAGGATATATACTATTGGCAGGATATAGCTAATTAGCCACTCACTGGTGCCTTGAAGGCTCTGCCGTTTCCTTCAGAGGCAACAAGAAAAGCTTTATGTAGAAACATCACAAACCACTCTGGCATTATCATCTGCATTACTTTTGTCTGCAAAAGGCTACACAGAGACACAAAATATAGCTAAATGTGCTCTCAGCAAGACAGAGTTTGATTTATTTTGGGTGGAATACCACTTTGGGCCTCATGTTGCAGCATCTGTCGTGTGATTAAATGCCGGCTGTCTAGGAAATTTCCTCTCTCAGCTTGGTCATCCATATATCTGTCTGTCTGCTGACTCTCAGTGTGTTTCTTTCTGTCTCATTCCCCGCCTGTCTACCCGTCTCAGTTAGTCTCGAGAGGCCTGAAGAAGATGTTCTTAAAGACAGGGTGACAACACACAGACATGGTGCACATCAGTCAATGCCAGGCACCCACATACACTGTGACATGCTCAACAATCAGTATATGAATAATCCTTCAGGGGCAAATTAACGCTTTTAAATGATTTCTTGTCGTTAAGTATGTGACATGAGTAGAAATTTTCTTTACTTCAGCTCTGCTATTCTATCAAAGAAAGGCTGACAACACCCATTAAATCTGTTGGTTTACTGTAAGAGGCTCTCCTATGATTTACCATCTTTCATTCTTTTCTTCCCTTCAGTCAAGTATTACATATTGAATATCAGTCACATTTTCAGTTGGAGTATGAGTGAGAATGAGTTTTAAGGTATGGTTAAAACTAAGATTTTAGTTTTAGATATTATAAAATGTTGACTTTGCTATGCTGGTAATTAGTGCTGGGCGATATGGAAAAAATATTTATCACGATATGAATTATTTTATATCACGATAACGATATATAGCACGATATACGACCTGACCTGTGGTCATCTCGAAAGTACGCAGTCTGTAAACAGCGAGTGCCGAGGGTGCAGTCTTTGTTTTGAGTTACCGTAAAGTATGTCGCAAATCCGGGTGCACGTACAGCAGCACCAGCTCGCAAACCACGAGACGGAGTTTCTTTGCGAAAAATATCATTTTTTTATACCATATTATTTACTTGCATAAAGTTAAGAGCATGTATAGTGAGAAGACAACACTAATATATTTGCCACAGGCTATTTAACTCTTTAAGACCTACCATAGAACCAAGTCCGCCAGAGCTTATCTTTATGTTTTTACATGCTGTAGTGCCATTTGTGGGAGTATTTCAAGTTTCCATATATCAATACAACCGTTATAGCCCAAATTTTAATAATATGTATGCATTAAGTCCATAGTAACTACATAAATTGCAAAAACTTGTAGTGCAATAAACTACAAAAAAATTGAAAATCGTTTTTTTGTTTTTTACATATATTTCTAGTTAAAAAAAAATTTAAGCGGTGTATCCCTCAAAACTGTAAATACAAAAGTTTCCAACCACGAGAAATTTATTTTGAGTGTCTTCATAGTTTTATTTTTGAGATACACTAATTTTTATATACTACAGGAAAAATGAAAATAAATATTATAATGCATCAAAATAAACTATTTCCAACAGTGTAATTTGAGTTCTAAGCATCCCAGAAACGATACAGAAAAGCATAAAGTCAAACATGTCTTTTAAAAACACCAACATAGGCTTATAAGGCCCTTTCGCGAAAATGACGTCACTTCCGGTTTCGGGCAGGTAATGGCGGACGTGCGATAGTTCGCGCTGACGTATATGCCAACGTAGGAAGTCTTATGAACGTCGGCAAAGCCTGTTTCTGGAATATTATCTTTTTGTTGCTGCAAGTTTGGAATATTATGTTTTTGTTGCTGCAAGTGCTTCTTATGCAATTTTTGCAAAGTTATATGTGGAAGGAAACCGTGACTTTGGACAAGCTAATGGCATTAGATGTAAGTACAACTCCGGTTTCACATGCAAAAAAAAAATTATTGCACTACCTTATGTGGTTCCAGTTCTACAGGGATTTAAAAATAGTTAGGTAAAACGGAGTGTACCTGCTCCGACCAGTTGTAAAGGGTTAATTATATATTTCATGTAATAATTTATAAAATTTGGGTTAGTACGATATAAACGATAGAAGACAAATGGCACGATAGACACTTTTCTATCGTCCACACGATATATATCGTCATATCGCCCAGCACTACTGGTAATGTTGGCATGCCAGAGTCAGCCTGGCATGTTTGTAGACTGTGGTATAGCATTACTAAAAATGTGTGCATGTTGGAGGTTTTGCAGTGACTCATTCTTTTCATGGTTTTTGGTGATGTAAATGCTGAGCTTGACTTTCAGTTTCATTCAGCCCACTCAGTTCTAATTGTCACCTCTAATATTTGCTCATGTCTGCCCTCTGCGCTCCAGCCTGTCTTAAATCGGCTCCTGCCTGAGGGTGAAATATTGCAATTCATTGCTTTGGAATTGTACATAGACAGGTGCTAGCTCCTTGGGAAAAACGTGAGTCAGTTTGACACGCTGGTATCACTTGTGACTCTGCTAAAACCTAGGTCCTATATGGGCAGACTGGTATCCAGATCTGGACCCAGATGCCATTCTAAACAGAATTTTGATGAACTGTATCTATTTTACTCTACACAACTTTTCTCGTATTTACAGTAGCCTTATTTTAATCTGTGAGGCCTTTTCCTTTATCTTTATGGTACTCAGTGTATGTATATAGGAAACAGAAATCTAAGATATAGATGCAGAAATCCAAAGAATTAAAACAGAGAGAAAAGGGGGGGTTAAACCTGAGAAGATGAAAAGTAGTAGTAGGCTTAAAACATTCCTTTTTGCTAAAGCATGAAGTTAGGGCTGGATCAGGTGACCCTGAAGCCGTTCTTATTTATATTGCAATAGGTCTAGGCTACTTCCCATAATGCATAATAATCTCTGGCTCTCTTGACAGTGTGTCTTTTACTCTTCTTTACTCCCCTTACAGCCAACTGGTTGCAGCAGATGGCCACCCCTCCCTGACCTGCCACAGGTTTCTTCCTGTTAGAAGGGAGTTTTTCTTCCCACTGTCACTAAGTACTGTCTGTGAAAATTAGTAATAAACTTTGCTGAAATACTTTTGAGTTGTCCTTTCTTAGTTTTGAGAGGCAGTTGTTGACTGTAAACAGATATTAATATGACACACTCCTAAACCTTCTGGAAAGCCTTCCTAGATGATTTGAAGCTGTTATAGCTGCAAGGGGTAGGTCAACATCATATTAAACCCAGTGGATTAAGAATGGAATTTTGCTCAAGTTCATATGCATGTGAAGGCAGACAAGAGAAATCTTTGGCCAATATAGTGTATATTTAGATATATAAAATATTTAACAGCGGAAAGGTGAATCTCTTCACTCATCCATTCAAATGCCAGTGGATACCAGTAAGGTTATGAGCTGTGTCACAGCTTGTCACTGACTGACAGTGTGTGACACAGGCAGCTGCACTCCCTGTCAGGCTTCACCTCACATAATTCAAATCACTGAACTGGACCTCTGAAATGTATCTGCCGTTTCTGTTTGTCTGGAGCATTTAAAACGACTAAATAGTATATTTGGTGAAATCTATCAGATTAGATCTGTAATGTGATACATAGCATATGAAGTACATGAAGTACAATGAGCTATTGTTAAGAATATTTACCTGGTCATACACACATGAATTCTTGTGCTAAATACTTATTTTTGTAGCTTCAGTGAACCCAGGCAGCCATGAGTTCCGCCTAACCTGTGACAGAAAGAAGTGTGAGTGAGACTCCAGCAACTTGAGTACCTTGATCAACTACAGGGCTTTGAAAGAGTATTTGCCCCTCCCTGATTTCCAAGTTTTTGGCATATTTAACACACCTAAATGTTTCAGATCATTCAACAAAGTGTGACATTAGACAAAGGTGAATTTAAGTAAATCCAAAATTCAGTTTTAAAATCATGATTTCATTAATTAATGGGGACTAGCTCTTCAAATCTACCTAAACCTATGTGAAAAAGTCATCTGAAAATTCACCAGCCTCTGAATGACAATCAAAATCAAAATGGTTTTAGTAGTGGCCTAGTAAAAGTCCTGAGATGCTTTGGCATGACCATTCATTCTTGAAAACACTCCAGTATGGCTAAACACTTCTGCAAAGAAGAGTAGGTCACAAGTGTGAAAGAGACAGTCATCACTGATGCTTGCAGTTCTTGCCACCAAGGGTATCAGGTATTATGACATAGGGCTGTATTTGTTTTCTATAATGCTTAATTAGTGACTAACAAATCAAGGATGGCAGTACATATTATTGTGTATGCATTTTTTATGTATTCTTTATTACAAATAAAAATCTTTTTTGTTACAAAGCATTATAAGCATTTATTTTAATTAAAATCATCTATCATATGTGAAATGTGACACTGAATGAAACAGCAGGTTCTTCATAGGAGAAGAAGATTAACAAATTTCAATTATATATATATATATATATATATATACACATACTAACTGAAATTTTGACCAAAGTATATAAAGGAGCACACAGCAAAGATCTGAGACTTTGATTGACAGGAAAGGCTAGAGGAAGTGAACCACATGTGCCTTGATTTTAAAGCTTGACCAATAATCAGGCTGAGGTTTGCCCTCAAGGCTTCCAGTTTACAAAGAGAAATCAAAGACACTGTTCACAGCAGATCAAATATCAACATCAACAATATAAATAGATCAGTCTCCTCAGCATCTCCTGAGGATAGATGGTATTACATTGGATGGCATAAAAGAGGATTGATGCAACCTCCTGATGCAAATGTACAAGACAATGGAGAAGGTAGACATCCATGGCAGTGAGAGTTTATGTATTGTATTTTACCAACTGTATGAGTACTACAATTGGTCTTATGTACAGGGCTGGACTGTCGCTCTCTCTGTCTCAGTCTCTCAACAATTATATATACATATATGGTGAGGTGGTCAGGGGAGTTATGATCAGAATGCAACAATACCACCTAAGAGAATTTCACCCCTAGGAAATAAAAACAAAACGGATTACACAGGTTCAAAAATACACTACTGAGGCAGACTGGTTCCAATAATAAAATACCTTTATTAAATATATTTGTTTAAAAAATTACAAGCAGTTGCAGCACGGATCACAATAAAAGTTGACTGTAGCCCAGCCTATCATGTAGTAGCGTCCTAAATTAAGTAAAACAACCAAATATTGAGTCTTGAGACCTACCAGTAGCTGAGGACCACAAGAAGAGGAAGATCACACGTACAAACCAACCAACTTCACACCGACGGTGCTGTACAATAAAAAAAAGTTGTGGAAAAGGACACACTATGAGAGAGGTCCCACGGCTACTGGCTTATCCCTGGTCACTGGAATAAAAACACAACAAGAACATTAAAAATGACAAAAATCTGATAGGAGACTTGAACCAGGCTCACAGTCCAGAACTACTCAAATCTACTCCAAGCATATGATATTCAAACATCACACATACACACTTTTAAAACAAAGAAAATAAAAGGTTCACAATCTAAATAGCTCTTTACACTGCACAGGTGAACTGCAGCCTGCCAGGAGAGGACTGTAGACAACACAGTAAACAAAACAAAACAGTTGACAAGACAAGACAGGAGTTTCTCAAAGGATGGGCCACAAAATAGTGGCTGCTGCAGGCGGTTTCCTCAACTTGACTGGGCCGGACACTCAAACGGAGGTTATGGCTGGCAGCGATCTGGTTCCCAAAATTAAAAGGATGCTAACTGTCCTCTCCACAACGGCCAAAAATAAGTAAGTCGGCCACTCTGTAACTGTTGCAGAGCCTAAAATGCCCAAAAAAGTACTGGCACCTGATACCATGCTCAGGAAAGGCAAAGGAGCAATTCTTTGTGATTAGTGCTAGCAATAGTAGCCTCCAGTGCCCATAAAGAGTTTCTTACTACTTGTTGCTGGTACTGCTGTTGATGGTGCAGCAGCTGCTGGAACACCTAACATGTCAGTTAATCCAACACATTTTGCAGCATTTAGTTTTAGTTTTTTTCTTTTTCTGTCTTAGCTTTTCTGCTTTTCGCCACTTTTTCTACACTAAACTCTGTTCTACAAGAAGCATTTGCACAAAACGAAGTGTGCAGCACTGTGAGAAATCTTGGAGTAGTTTTTGATCAGGATGCATCATTTAATGTGCACATTAAACAAATATGTTCATTTGTGAAATATCACTAAAATCTGAAACATCCTGTCTCAGAGTTATGCTGAAATGCTAGCTCATGCATTTAATACTTCCAGGCTTGACTACTGTAATTTATCAATATCAGGTCACTTGAAAAGACCCTGAAAAGCTTTCAGTTATCCAGAACAGTACCTTTTTAATCTAACAGAACACTTCATTCTCAGACTGCAGGTTTACTTGTGTTACTTGAGTTTCTAAAAGTAGAATGGGAGTCAGAGCCTGTACTTGGATTTGGATACAGACGCTCTCTCTTATAAGCTTATAGTTAAGGCTGACTCAGGTGACCCTGAACCATTCCTTAGTCCTACTGCAATAAGCTTAAACTGGTGTTTGAATAATAGCGGACATAACACAAACCGATTGATACGTTTTCTCTCTACAACAGGAGCATAAAACAAATAGATATGTTGCCAAACTTCATGTAACCCCTTTTAATATGCAGAATGTCAGTGCCAAAGAACATGCAAGAGATGGCACAACTTACATACGTCATGTGTGAAATATAATACTTGCCACACAAGTATTTGTTTTGTAAAGTTTGTAAAATCCCCGAGCATCATATGATGCATCTCTTTTCACTTTCTGTATGAAATTATTAGTAATTATTAAGCTCTTGCTCTAGCTCTTGCTATTGCTTTTTGTCTTGTTTCCCTCTCCTCTCTTCTCCCCATATGTATACTTTTGACTCTGTTCATGTCTGTACACACAATCCTTGTTTTTTTTAAAGTCATTAAGAATGTACGCTATACAGTCATTCCACCCTGGAAAATGAACAGCTCAAAGAAATCATTAAAAACTCAAAATTCCCACATCATTCATGCCCACAATGAGTGTATGTAAACTGTGGACCACAACTTCAAAGAGGGGACAGATACAAGCATGTTACTTTTCTGAAGAAGTGTTATGAGATATGAGTTCTCTGTGTGTTTCAAGGAGAGTTTGGAGGAGCACCAGTGGAGCTAATTAAGTGACTAATTCCTGCATAATTTAAAGTTTTCTATGTTAATGGCAGAGAAATGATGGATGGGCTCCTGGCTGCACTTACTGAGCCAGAACGTTCAGGTTTGCAAGTCAAGTCTGGAGTTGTCCCTCAATCCTCTCTCATTCAGACCAATTTCACAAACAGCAATATACATGTTCTTTGTTTTTTTTATAGCATGGGATGGTTCGTTTAAGAAAACAATACCTACCCACCAAAATGTTATACTGTTGGTCCATATGAGTTGTTACTTACTTGCAGGACTCCAAACAAAATGTCTTGTAAAGTCCATCAAATGTCAAAATTAAAGAAATAATTGCAACACCTGGGCTTCATTAGTTTTTTTTTGTATGTTATCACTGTGCATCACTGTGTTGAATGATCACACTCTAAATGCACTCAAAACATTTTTTATTCTCCAAAGAAAAAGTAATGAAAGCCAGCTGGAGGAACTGGTCACATGACAGCTGTGACAGGTAATTGCAGGAATGGCTGGGACTGCTTACGCTGTATTTTTGGAGGGCAATTGGGATGAATCATAATACCAAAAAAGAGGGTGGAGAAATATAATTGTCGATTTCTCTGCTGGAATCCCTCCAGTTAGTTTTTGCCTGTCTGTGACTCTGTCTGCCTTTCAACTCTCTGACACTTCATATGCTGGCAAAGTCACAGGAGAGCTGAGCAGAGCTGTCAATCACAAGTAAACACATACACAGAAGAATGAGCACACATCTATCCCTAGGACATGTTATAATGATGCCTCCATGTGAATGGGTTAGTCATGCAGCAGGTGTTTAGTGTGTGTGTGTGTGTGTGTGTGTGTGTGTGTGTGTGTGTGTGTGTGTGTAAGTTCACATTATTTTATCAAAACTGAAAGAGAACTTTTTCTTTTCAAACATCTTGTGTGTGTAGTTGTCCATCATGCTTAGTCCATTAATGTTTCCAAGTAGAAAACCAATAAATTAATTATGCTAAAATAAACACACATATTTTATGTTTGGGGTCGAATTCTTGCCCCAGGTTTAAACAAAGAGAATAAAGTGCATTTGTTACCGGCGCCAGAACTGGGGGGAATCTGGACCGGCAGCAAGCGGCATACAGGCTACAGAGCACTGAGTAGGCAATTATTAAAAAACTGTGGATTAATAAAGAGGTCACTGCGGTTAGCATCTTGCTCAGGCCAGAGCTCATTGATTTCGCACTGCCATTTATTTTCTTAAGATATACACAATACAACTCACACTAAACAATGCATTCTTCCAATAAAATAACAGATTTCATAAACAAAAATAAAGTTAAACAAAGCATTCTTTCAAAAGCAAAATAAATACAAATTAATTTAAAAAAACACTTAAAACACTCACGGCTAAAGCATAACAGCATAAACCAAAATAACCCATCTAACAATCATACAACCTTTCCCCACATTCGCGCCATATACACCATTACTTTTGTATTTGGCGTCACCTGAACATAATACAACATGGTGACAGACAACTGCAAATACCACGCCCACCAACTTACATCTTTCCCCATAACGCCCATACTCAATACTGCCTGGCTATCCCTAGAACAAATTCTACACCACATTTTCCGAAGGTGCAGGTTGCCACTATCATAACATACACTTATAGTGCTACTTAACATACTAGCATTCTGCAGATGATACACTGATGCTCTAAGGAGCTTGGAAAGAAAAAAGCATCTGGACTTCTTTAAGTTGCTTGAAGACGTTTCACCTCTCATCCAAGAAGCTTCTTCAGTTCTAGGGTCAAAGGGTGGAGATTTAGGCCCTATGGGAGCATCCCTCCAAGAGGGACAATGGACCCTCTACTGATCCTCTATCTAATCACACGAGCCAAGTTGTGAAAACGGGTGTAGGTCACAATCAGCCAAGGTTTCAGGTGAGCTCATTGTGAAACCTAGTCCCACCCTATCATGTGATTTCCTGAGGTCAGATGGCCCAGGATGTGAATGGGCGTTAAGACGTCTGGGAAGGGCTCTCAAAACTGGATTATAGATGGCAGAC
Source organism: Pelmatolapia mariae (assembly GCF_036321145.2). Taxonomy (NCBI): domain Eukaryota; kingdom Metazoa; phylum Chordata; class Actinopteri; order Cichliformes; family Cichlidae; genus Pelmatolapia; species Pelmatolapia mariae. Next base: position 32,396,710 of record NC_086228.1, on the reverse strand, counting down.
AGTTGGTGTCGTAAACCACCACCTCTGTTCAAAGATGGTCGCTCACAATGGAAAGAGTGACCTTTGTCCTTTAGATGCAGATGGACCACCGAGTCTTGTCCCGTGGAGGTGGCTCTTCTATGTTGTTGTGTTCCTTCTTTTTCCCTTCAGACTTAGAGGGAACATTTTCTGCCCGGTGTTGTAAGGTCCTGATTAGTCCAAGTTTTTGACTCCCACCACCCTCTGGAACACAGAGGAGGTACTGGTCCGTGTGTGTGGGCTTCCAGTAAACTTCCAGTAAAACTGACACTCATTACAACAAAATACCACAAAATGACATCGTCACAATCATCTCAAAACGCGGTCGAACAGTTGTTACTCAACTTACGGGAGTTTTAGAACCACTTTGGTAACATAAAAGTAGCCAATTATGAAAAAACTGTGGATTAATAGAGAAGACACTGCAGTTTGCGTCTTGCTCAGGCTGGAGCTCATTTATGTCTGAACTGCGCAGACATAAATACTGCGCATGCAGTAGTTGCACAACAGTGCAAGAGCACCATCTACTGACATAATGAGGTACAACCTCGGTAAGGAAAGGGGGGGGGGGGGGCCTCTTTTCCTGGGATAGTGGTAACCTTTCCTCTGCATGAGGGTTTTGGCATTGGTCCTCTGGGATTTTACAAACTTACAAAGTAGTTAGTGTGGCAAGATGTTATATTTCATACATTATGTATGTAAGTTGTGCCATCTCTTTCAAGTGCTTTGGCACTGACATTCTGCATCTTAAAAGAGTTTACAAAAAAAAAAGTTTACATCAAAGACAAAGTATCTATTTTTATGGTCCTGCTGTAAGGAGAAAATCAGTGGGTTTGTGTTGTGTCTGTTGTTCAGACAGTAGGGATGTGACGGTAAAGCACTTTAAATGCTGTACGTAATGTCGTGACTTTCAGAAAAATGGTACGACCGATGACCTCTCAACCAGCCAACTAACCAACCAACTAAACCTTTACAACAACTCAGCTGTTTAGTTGTTCACAGGCGCCTCTAGAGGAGCAGTTCCTCTGCTATGGTCTCTTTTATTTTCTCTTCTTGTCCACATTAGCCTGTAGTTGCCTGACTTACATTAATTTTCACATCACAAACACATCTCCATCTTTTGACATTTACATGACATTTTGCCCTGCAGTTTGCAATTTTTCATCCCCAGAATTTTGACAAATTGTCATGGAAATACATTTGCACCAGCCATCCTCAAATTGTACATATTTCTCACCTCAGTGAATGACAGTGACAACTGCAATTTAACTTGTCAACATGCAAAGGACATATACAACTGCCTTCAGTGAGAAATGTCAATCATGACGACGAGCTGCTTTATTCCGTTTTTAATTAACTGTTGGTCCCTGCCTCTGAAACCACTCAAAACCCCAGGACCATCACTGAGCTGTGTGATGATGACAGTGTAGAGACAAGCTACTCTGTTTTATGTTCATGGCATGGTGCTCACTGACCCAATGAAGCTTTTGTGAATTAAATGCATCAAACACTAGCACTGGATGTTGTTTCTTCACTTTACATTCTACTCTGGAAATGCTTTGTGACAGAAAACTTTATGATAGAACTTAATGATTCTGTCATTGCTAATTTATGATGGACACAAATACACATTTTAATCAAACCACATCAAATTTAGGTGGTAAGGCCACAAAATCCCAAGGACACATGAGCTGAAATCAACATATAGGCAGCAATTTTCCGCAAGACACTGTAGTTTTTGTGTCAAACGTTTGCATTGTTGCTTTAAAAGATGCTATAACAAAATAGAACATTTGTCAGAATTGATTTACAAAATTAAAAAGCTACAAAACAGTGAGGAAAAAAAAGACATAGAGTTCCATATTGCTGCAGAAGCAGTGCACATAAACACACTTTTATTTTTAACCTTTTTATCCAAAAGTTGCACTCATCACTTTTACCAGCGCTCACTGGCAGGGCTTTTATATGCTTAGCGTTTAATCTGGCAACCAGGGGGATTGTTATAAATTCCTACCTTCCCCTTTTGAGTGTTCTCTCTTCATCACAACAATATTTTCTGCAGCACTTGAAGGCAGAATCATCAGGGCTGGAAGAGAACTGAACCGTTTTTCCATGATGGTTCTTAATAATAACAGAAAACTACAAACGTGATCAAAGTTTACCTTGAAGTCTGTTTAAAAATAACAGGTACATGAGCTCAATTTGACAAAGCACCAAACTTAATAAAGAATTCAGGCTACAAAGTGAGCAGTTAGTTTGCACTTGATGCTACTTCCACTTTTAAATAATCCAAGATGGGACGAATCAATAATGCATAGTTTTCTGGTGGGTCTCTGCAGGCGCTCAGCAGCGTGTTTCTGTCCAAAGAACAGCTGACAGCAGCATAAACAACACTTGCTGTATCTGAGGGAAAAGGTTGACAGTGTTGCCCTTTCCATGTCTGTACGTGATAGAATGGTGAGTGAGTGTATGAGAGAGGGTTTGTGTGACCTTAGCAGTTTGTGATTTAAGTGTTGGTCTCTATGTGTAGCTGTATGTGTGTCCATGTAGCCTGATGAATTTCTGTTGGCCTTTGGGGAGTTCAGTGACTTTGTTTGTCTGATAAAACGTTCCAACTCACAGCACAAGCCACAAGAGCGTGTTCTTTCCTAAAGTGAAAGATATGTTTTGCAATTTTAAAGAAACTGATCCAGTCTAGGACCAACATTTCAAGGGTTTTCTGCAAATAGTCCACGTCTCTGCCAAGTTTCACAAAGTCTGGCTTTGTGGTTTTTTACTAATCTTTTCGATAAACAGACATAAACAAACAGAAAACCTTAGTGTTGGCTCTGTTCTTTACAGAAAAGTAATCTAGCATACTGACATCAGTCAGGAAAACCTTTGAGCATTTTACACTGAGGAAAAAAGCGCTATCTTTGTTTTAATGTTAGCTACACATCGGTAGCGTGTCTTTTACATTTGTGACATTATAGCTCAGCCTCGTGGCAAAATGTGAATAATGTTTGTTTAATGAATTAAATTGTTTCATTTGCTCATTTGCTAGGTTTTTCTTGATTTACCGGTCGATCTACGTCCCTACCCTCACCTCTGGTCACTAACAAAAGCAATACACACACGCGACAAAAGCATGGATGCAACGCTCAATCACTGATTTTTTTGAGAGGAGTGGACAATAAAATGAACGTGAGTGAAGAGCTACTTGACCTCCAGAGCCTTAAGGACCAAACAAGAAGAAACAGATTTATTTGCTGCTGTTTGTTCTGCTGTAGATGACATGAAACTACCGTGCAATAAAGTCACTGCTATTATTGCGGATGGCGCACCTGCCATGGCTGGGGAGAGAAATGGATTAAGAACCCTAGTCTGTAACAAAGTCAGCAAATAAGGAGGTAAAGCTATAAAACTGAACTGTATTATTCACCAACAAGTACTCTGTGCTAAACATCTAAAATATGACCATGTTATGAAACCGGTGATAAATAGCTGCAGCTGGAACTGATTGAGCTGCAGTGTGACACCGAGTATCGCATACTTGTGCGAGAAGACATTCTCGGTCATGAAAATGAACAAGAACCGCGTGAGGCGGAGATTAAGTGACTCTCACTTGCGTGACATTTTGCTCATCAAAACCGCTGTTTTTGAGCCAAACCTGGGCCATTTACTTCAGTCAAGGTTTAATTATCACCCTTCACATTAGTGCAGGCAAGTTATTTGTTTAGTTTTTAAGTCTTTTTTTCGTTGTTGTTGTTGTTGTTTCAATTGACAATCAAACCAGGTCTCCTAAACCCTACAAATTAAATAATAAAATCAAATTTGGTCCGGCAGCCGGTTTTTCAATTTCGTATTTTTGATCCGAGTTAAAAATTGAAATAATAAAAAACACATCCATTTTTGGTTTTGATATGTGAATCAAAATCAAATAACATTTTGTAGTTTTTTGAGATTTTTGATGGTTAATTAAAAAAACTAAAGAACGAGTGATGTACGGATTTATGGCCCACAATGTTTTGTACTTTTGAATATGTTAACTCTTAATGTTATTTTCCTGTTCACATGTTTTGAATTTAGATGTTTAATTTTTCTTCATTTTACGTGTTTTTCAAATACATGATTTTGGTAAAAACGTTTAATAATAAATGATTCATAATTAAAAAATCATCAAAATTTGTGTGTGAAAAAAGGGGAAAAAATTATAAAGTCGTTCATTTGCATTTAATGTTATTGGTTCAAAATATTTCAGGCTGAATGGTCGGCCCCCACACATTCTCACCTTCCCAAATCTGGCCTTCTTTGCAAAAAGTTTGGACACCCCTGGCTTACGCTGCTGCCCCTGTGACCTGGCCCCAGATAAGCGGAAGAAGCTGGATAGGTGGTTTCATTTGTGTTTCCGGTCCATGGTGTATCCGACCTCTCACCCTTTAGCAGCTGGGATAGGGACTGAAAACTCTGCGACCTTGAACTGGATAAAGGGTTAAGAAAATGGATGAAATGTATTATTTATCAACAGGCAGATGTGATTGTGAGGGTGGAAAAGGGAAAGCATTTTTCTTATTTTCTTTGTTATCGTAAACAGTTGTTTTTGTCTTTTTGCATGAATTACAATTTTGAATACACCTCCATCAAAGAAGCTATTTTGTGTGCCACAGTCCTTTTGCACAAGCTGGCGTAATGTGTGAGAATTTCATCTGTGCAGCCAAGCAAGGAACAGAAAGACAGAAAATTATACAGTGTGACAGAAGAATATGAAAGGTTAAAATGAAAAGGCAATCAATCAAAAAAGACACTTTTGCATTTATCACGGTGAGGTGAAGGTACAACGTGGAAGGCTGCACATGCTGAGACAATGTTTTCTTTCCTTCTCCTAAAGGTACGTACCCCTGAAGTGTTCCTAAGCATTATCAGTTTGAGACACAAAGACTAAAATAGCCACTAAGTCTCATGTTGCATGTATACTGCACTTTTTAATTTTTTGTTTGTTTGTTTGTGAAGAGGGAATTAAAGATAAACAGTTAAATACACTCACCAGACACTTCATTAGATACACATTGTCAGTGCCAGCTGTTGAAGCAGCTAGGAGTAGCTATAATCTGCCTCTTTAACTTAACTTGCTTTTAGCCCAGCAACTAGCATAACCAAAACCACCACGGTAGCACCTACCAGTGAGGATTATGCACTGTTCATGAAAGCAAACAAAGGGATTGCTGGCAACTCTTCAATGATTTGAAAAAGAAAAGCTCAATGCTGTCCAGCTTCATGGACAGGGCACACAGATAGTCCAAAAAGTTAGTCTTGTTCAGTGCAAATCTCCTATGAGACATCTGTACTTTATGGGATCCTTCCATGTGTTCTTGGGCCTGCTTCCACCTACCCGTCAGTTGTCACTGCACCAGCGTAGGGTCAGACAATTGCAGCCTGTAGATTTTTGTGCATCCCTTCACATATATGCCTGCCTACAGTTTCACTGAATCACACCCTTTCACATCTGTGATATGCTGAACCTGCGCTCATCTGTGAAAAACACACATGATATTTTATAGCAAATGCCAAATGGGGTCCATGGAGCCATACAATGAACACAGGGCCCACTAGAGGACATAAGGCACTTAGGCTGCACTCAAGTCTGTTTGGTTAGAGACATTCACACCAGTGGCCTGCTGGAGATCATTGTGTGGGCCTTTTCCAGTTATCAACCTGTTCCTTCTTGCACAAAAGAGCAGATATCAGTCCTGCTGATGGGTTATAGACCTACGGCAATGTCCAGCTCTTCTAGAGTAACTGCCTATCTCCTGGAATCTCCTCTTAAAACTTTGCAATCACATATTGATGTGACATCCTGGAGGAGCTGGACTACTTAGGCAACCTCTGTGGGTTCCAGGCATCACCTCATGCTACCAGTAGTGACAAATGCCTCAAGTGTAAAACCATTCTTGTTTTGGGGCTTGTCTCATTGTTTCCCCTCTAGTGCACCTGATGTAATTTAGTTAACACCAAAGCACCTGAAACTGATTAATGACCCCTTTGCTACTTAACAGATCAATATCCCAGAAGTTTAATAAAGTTGATGCTCTGATGAAAAAGTGTCCCTTTAACCAGTGTATAAATTCTGCAGCATAAAGTGTAAAAGCAGCAGTGCATATGAGTTTTTAGTATGTCATGAATGGCACCTTAAGTTTCTCTGTATGTAACTATCAAACTTAGATTATATACTGTAGGGGTGTTATATTATGTGATATGATGCTATAGTATTGTTTAGCCTGAAATAAAAATGATGCAGCTCTCTTTTCTCTTCTGGTATTGTTAGGTCCATAAATGCAAAATAATAGGTCATTTTAGCCCATTGGTAGATGGTTACTTGGCAACATCATAATAGCTGATATAGATATAGGGTGAAACAAATTATAAAACCACAAAAAGAGTTTTAAAAAGTGTAAGAAGAACGTAATATCACTCCGGATGTTTTCGCTGTTCGCCGCACATGCTGCGCTGTGGAAGAGTCTCTGTCTCTGCTCCTCATCATATTACAAGCAGTGCAGTGTCTTTTTGTAGACTGCGTCAGCAACAGGGTCTGACCAATCCAATCAACCTTTTTGGGGGGCTGTGCTTTGTGAGACAGGCGTGCAGCATCAATCTGAACCAGAGGCGCTATGCTATCCACTGTATTAAGAAGACAATATAGATAACAGTCAGGATAACTGTGCTGTGGTGTGGTGTACTGTCCGCCGGACCCCAGTACAGCAGTACAGCTGCGAATTTTAATATAAACACTGATGATGGCTCTGACCTCTTTGCCAGAAGTTTGATCAACATCGCGGATTCTTTTTGTTTTCCCCAGCATGTGTTTGGCCCCTCACAAACCAAAGGACAAACACTGGACTTAGTTTTTAATTTGTGTTTAAATATTGATTCTCTTTGTTCTATTCTTTATTTCCGATCATCAATGGATTCTTTTTAACTTGTATTTTTTGCCCATCTCCCGTTTGTTTCCTGTTTTGTTTAGCTCTCACATCTTAAATTCCTTTTCTGCTGTTATATTTTCTGATGCTTTTTATTTTTAATATAATTTTAATAATGAAATAATTATAAAATATTCTTTCTTTTTGGGTAGAAAAATGGAAGGAAGCACTATCTCTCCTTCAGCATCTTCAGTGTCTGTCCCTACCCCAGCTCGTACTGTTATTTTAGTACTTTCTTTACCTGTTTCTTTATCTGAGCTAGTTAAAATAGATTTCATGAAAGCATCTTCTGCTGTCTTAACATTTTACCTGCATCTTTGTTAAAAATCTCTTTCAGACTGTTGATCCCTATGTGCTCACTCCCTGCTTATTTGCATTGTGTCACACTCTGACCTGGAGATGGTTATTTATGCATTTATTTTGATCACTGCTGGATTAATATAATTGGTTGTTTACTCATCTAAGCAAAACGTCATCCTGGGAATGTAGGTTGTTCAGAAAAGCTGCTGTGGGGCCTCTGACTTTCTTCTCAGTCTTCTCAGTGCTCACAGTGAGCTCTTCATGGACAAGCACCAGTAGCCATCAGTGAATCTTCAGATATGTCTCCAGGAGCTCCTTCAAGCCGTGTGATCTGATCCTGCTAACTGTGCATCATATGAGGCTCAATAAGGGGACAGAGCTTTGGGAACAGTTGCCCCCAGACTCTGAAACTATCTCCCTCTGAAATCTGTGGACTCGGTGTCTTTCAAAAAAACAGCTAAAAACTGATCTTATTAGACTTGTTTCTAGAAAAATAAAAAATGATTAGTTAAACTTTGTAAACTTTTGTTTTTATGTTCTGGCATGTTTGCCATGAAAGGTGCAATACAAATAAATATTACTTAATTATTTCACATTAAGACTCTGAACTGGCTTTTCTTCATGACAGCTATATTTCAATAGCTTTTTGAGCAGAGACATTCTAAATGGAGTCATTTAACGAAACTCCAGCTAAGATCTTAACCTCTAAACTGTGACTTTAGAGGTTAAGTGGCAGTTTGTTTTTGTAATCCAGTGGATCCCTTTGAAAACCCAGCTGCATAATGAATAAAAAACACTCAAGAAGAATATCAATATTCTATATCAAATCATTTGTAAACAAAATCACCAGCTTTTCACACAGTTTCTTTGCTGGTTAGTAATTTTTTTCACCTTAGACCCCTCATGTCTGTCTGTCTGAGTGCAGACGTAGATAAAGGCTTTGAACAGATCATGCTCATGAACTCCTATCCACATATTTTTTGCTGATAGCAAACCAAACCTAAACATCATAGCTGTGTTTATCTGTCATTGTCACATGAGCTTATCAACACATTCACCTGTCAGACCAGCTGAATAAATGCTAAAAATCTTAAGAACTAATACCTTTCCACCTTCTACTAAGATGAAAATAACAAATGTGTCAATCAAACATGATAGCTGGTTAAGCTGATATGATATGACAGGAAAACAACAGCCTCCAGTCAGAGTTTTACTGTGAGAGAACGGGCTGACTTTACAACAGTAATTTACATGTTAAAAAAGCAGCTTTGAAAAGATTGTTATGACTCAGGGAATGTCTTAATGAGCTGAGCTGACCTCATTTTGACCATGTTGATTTGAATTTTAAGATTACTGTAATGAGATGCATACTGTGAGAGCAGTTCCTTATAGACTATTAAAGCAGCAGATACTAAAATAGATATTTATAGTTCTTCCATATTTCAGTTTTAATTAAATGTTTTGGGAAAAATGCGTATTCACTTTCTTGCAGACAGACAGGTGGAAAGGTCAATTCTGTTCCCATGTCTGCTTTTCAAAGTGGCTGTAATCAATGAACATGAATGATGGATCATATAACGAACATATTATGAACTCAAGGTTCACTACTCAGGGGTTGATCTGTAAGTCATTATCAGTGATAACTCTAACCCTGTGCAATTAAAATACGTAATTTTTTGTCATAATAACATTTTTGTAATCAGGGAAAAAGAAAGAAATCTAACTGACAATAATAAAAATACTTTCCATAGACTACTGCTCATTTCATATATTTCTGACTGATTTTGCTCTAGTTTTGGTTGTCCTTCTCACTACTACTGGCAGCAGGAGACGGTACTTGCAGCCCAGGTTGCACAGGTAGTCCAAATCCTCCAGGATGGTGCATCCGTATTTGCCTTTCCAAGAAGGCTGTCTCCCAGCACAGTCTTAAGAGTGTGGAGGAGTTACCAGGAGCTCTGGGCAGAGCTATAGAAGAGATTCAACCAGAAGCAGGACTGGTATCATCAGCACTGAGCTCACAGCCCAGCACTATGTAGCTGCACTGACATTCACCCAAAAAACACATGAGGCTGTTTAACAACACGTGAGACAAGTTACAGATGAACATGTTAGCTCATCAACAGTGTTGGGAAGGTTACTTTTAAAATGTATTCCATTACAGATTACAGAATACATGCCCCAAAATGTATTTTGTAACGTATTCCGTTACGTTACTCAATGAGAGTAACGTATTCTGAATACTTTGGATTACTTAATATATTATCATGCTTTTTACAACTACATGAATGTACTATTGCTGTGTGATTTATTACTATTACTTAAGGTCCGCGGCTCCGAACCGTAGTAAAGGGACCTCTGGCTAATACGTCGGGTTCGTGTCGGGCTCGTAGCCGAAAAATAGCTTTACTTTGTTGTCTGGATCAACTTTGCTTGCGAGAGACAGAGAGAGGCGTTGAAAGGCTGCTCCAACGGAACTTATTGTTTTCGGAGGAAAACACGAACACAGTGTACAGTCGAGTCTTAATAGCTTACTTACAACTGGGCTCGTCAGGCACTCTTCTTGGCTGCAGTGGTTATTATTATATTTACATGCTTCCAGCTCCCGTTTTTGCTCGATAACAACTCGTACTTTTCCACTATCCTTTTTCTCCCTCCTCTTGCTCACAGACGTGTATGGCAGTCCATTCTCCCTGCAGCACGGACTACACTGCCCATGAGGCTACATTCTTTAGAGCTATGCCTGTAGCATTCTGCCTATTAGCTTAGCACAACAACAACAACAAAAAGGCGCTCTCTCACCCAGGAAACACAGTCGCAGAGAGAGAGAGCGTCGCACTGTAACCATGGCAACCGTAACGCTGCCACCTGGAACAACAGAACATAGCTGTCAAACAAAACCCAAACAGTCCTGACCCGCCACAATATGAAACAGGAAAGTACCGCCGTGTAATCCATTTATTTCAACAAAGTAACTGTATTCTAAATACCACCTTTTTAAGCGGTAACTGTAACGGAATACAGTTACTCATATTTTGTATTTTAAATACGTAACGACGGTACATGTATTCCGTTACTCCCCAATACTGCCTAGGACAGACAATTAGTTGTTCTAAACTTTTCTAGCAGTCCTTCACAAACAGGGAACAGTCTGTCTATTCTCTCCATCTGTCAGCTGCTGCTGGCTCTTCCTCCTCCTCTTCCTCACACACTGCTGAGTTTGTCCTGGTGGATCATCAGGGGTGCAAAGCCTCACAGATGATGTGCAGCAGTGGGTCCCTCAGTCTGTCCTCACTCTGGACACTTGCAGTTGTCACACATGGAAATCAAATGTGTGATAAGCTGCAGGATTCAAACACAAGTGTAACTTATAAATACATGTTCATGCTTTTATTCCACAATCAGAGAGAAAGAAAAAGAGAGAGAGTGCAGGACAGACAGACAGGTGACAGTCTCAGGTGTATACACTACTACAAAACAGCACAAGAGAAGGAGGATTTAGTGTTTGTGTTATTACGAGTGCTAAACAAGAAGAGTTCCCAGATGGTGCAGTGGACACATGTGTGACTCCTGTGATTAAAGCATCTTTCTTTCAGCTTAACGAGTGAACCGTCAGCTCGTTCAAACACACGTTAAAGTCCGTTTGGCTCGACACCACCGAACAGAGGCAGCAATATAACATAGCTAACATTAACAGTGCAGTGAATCCTGCTTGTGCCGTGATATTCAGGACTGCAACCCGAGCAGCATTCACTGACTTTCAGCTTGTTGTGTTTGTGGATATATGACTGACTTTAATTATCCATAAAATCATCACATTCTCTGTAAGATTAAGGTCAACTATATATATATATATTTAGAAGTAGAGGCTTTAAAACCAAGTTAACGCTGAAAGTACAAACATCACTAATGTCACATAACTTTGCCGACATGTGGCCAACAGTAATGTTTTAATGTTCTTCATTATTAAACATTCGCACATAAATAAGTGACATAATATTCAGTACTTACTTTTGACAGTTCACTCTTCGGCCGCTCCCTTCTGCCGTCTGCCGTCTTTTGCGGTGAAATTATCCACACCCACCGCCGCGCTATGAATTGTGGGATATATGGGACCACGAAGCGTGCACCAGACCACGCTTGATATTTGGGGAAATCGACGGCGCATTTGGAGTATACATTTGAAGTACACTTCGAATTGGGACAGCCGTCGTCGCATGGCGGTGACGTAATCGCACTTAAAATGCGTACTTCAAGCGTGCGGTCTCTGAATTGGGACACAGCCAAAGGATACAGCTTCAGCTATGGTTCGTACGTGTTGTGTTGTCGGTTGCAACGTTAGATCACACGATCGTGAAGGCAAGAAGCTGGATAATGGGCTCTCTCTTCATCGTTTTCCATCCTGGAGGCAACGTGAGGGATCCCATGTATCCGATATTACTAAACAAAGACGTCAGGCTTGGATTGCAGCGGTGAGACGAGCGGATATCGAGTTCTCTGCAATCCCCAGCTTTTTGTTGGTTTGCTCGCGGCATTTTCTTTCTGGTTGTGGTGTATTCATAATGGTCTCTGGTACATTTGTTGTATGGGCAGTATGTGTTCATTGTTTGATTGTGTAATTACGTGTTACGTACTGGCAATGCATGCCGGGAGACGGTAATACAGTGAGTAAAGAGTTGGTCTTACCGCACACAGTGGCCCCGCGTACTTATTCAGATTCAGAGTAAGAATCACACATGGTGTCAGAAGTGCTGTGTGACTTGTAAGACTCCATACATCTGCCGAGTGTGAGGAGAAGGGGAAGGTGGAAACGAAATGCCGAATGACGACGCAGACGATCGTCCGAGGGCAGGAGTTAGCACCGCGGCTAGCACTCCCAGCGCTACGTTTAGCATCCAACCACCAGAGCCCTTTGATTTTTCCAAACCACACGAATGGACAAGATGGGTCCGTCGCTTCGAGAGATTCCGTCAGGCAAGTAATCTGTCTGCGAGCTCGGAGGAAAATCAAGTGAATACTCTCATATATTGTATGGGAGACGAAGCGGATGACGAGAGGACTAAAGTTAAGTGATGTAGACCAGCGGGACTATGCTAAAGTGAGAGATAGCTTCCACAACTTTTTCATTGTCAGGAAAAATGTTGTTTATGAGCGCGCACGTTTCAATATGCGCAAACAAGAGCCGAATGAGACTGTTGATGCATTCGTGACTGCCTTGCATGCATTAGCAGAGCACTGTAACTACGGACCGCTCCACGATGAGCTGATAAGAGACAGAATAGTAGTGGGCTTGGCCGACACGAGGCTGTCTGAGCGCATGCAGATGGAAAAAGACTTGGACTTGGATAAAGCTATAAATATGGCCAGGCAGACAGAAGAAATCAAAAAGCAACAGTCAGCTTTGAGAAGTGAAACAAATGTAATGCAAGTAAATGCGAAAACAGTTGACAGAGTGATACAAAAGCACGACAAAACAAAGTTCAACATGTTCAAAAATAAAACTGTCAAAACACAAAAGCAATATAGCAAGAGACAAAGTAATAAATGCTACAAGTGTGGAGGCTCTCCACATCCGAAACCCGAGTGCCCAGCAAATGATGCAAAGTGTCATTTATGCGGAAAAAAAGGTCACTACCAGCGCGTCTGCAGACAAAGCAAGACAGTGCAAAGTATTGAGGAGGAAGAGGAGCAAGGTTTCTTCCTAGGCTCAGTTTCCAGTGACGGCCAGGCGTGGACAGCCATCATACAAGTTAAAGATGCAAAAATCACTTTCAAACTGGATACTGGAGCAGATGTGACTGTAATAGCTGACTCGGACCTGTCAAAGATTTTTGCTAACGAACACAGACCAGTTCTCCCGCAGCCAGAAAAACCTTTGTTAGGCCCTGGGAAAACACCACTGGACTTTGCAGGTTTTACGAAGCTACAGCTCAACTACGGAGCAAAACAGACAACAGAGAAGGTCTATGTTGTAAGAAACCTGAGCACTCCACTGCTAGGCCTGCCCGCCATTACAGCTTTTGGCCTGCTGGTGCGAGTTGACGCGGTTTCAATGGACACTCTGAAGACTACTTACCCTAAACTTTGCAATGGTCTAGGGAAAGTGCAGCGGGCCTATCACATTAAACTCAAACCGAACGCTGTGCCGTACTCGCTCAAAACTCCGCGAAGGCTTCCTCTGCCTCTAATGGGAAGAGTAAAGGAGGAACTCCAATGAATGGAAGAGCTTGGTGTCATTACCCGAGTTGAGGAACCAATGGATTGGTGTGCCGGCATGGTTGTTGTTCCAAAGAAAAACAGCCCTAGGCTGAGACTTTGCGTAGACTTTACTGGACTAAATGAGTATGTGTGCAGGGAAAAATATGTGCTGCCATCGGTTGAACAAAGTCTCGGAATGCTCGTAGGAGCCAAAGTGTTTAGCAAATTGGATGCCAACATGGGCTTCTGGCAGATTCCCCTGTCCGATGAGTCTGCCAAACTCACCACCTTCATCACACCCTTTGGGCGGTTCCATTTTAACCGCCTACCGTTTGGGATCAACTCAGTGCCTGAACACTTTCAGCGCATGATGGCGGAGGTCATCGAGGGTCTCGAAGGAGTGGTGTGTCACATTGATGATGTGTTGGTGTGGGGACGTAACCATGATTCCCATGATTCCCGTCTCCATGCTACACTGCAAAGATTGGAAAAAGCAGGCATAACGCTGAATGTTGAAAAATGCGAGCTCTCCCAGAGCAAGGTTGCTTTCTTGGGTCACATCATAGTGGATACAGGAATCAGTCCTGACCCGAAGAAAACGGAGGCAATTACAGAAATGACAGAGCCAACTAATGTGTCAGAGTTGCGCAGTTTTCTGGGCATGGTGAATCAAGTGGGCAAGTTCATCCCCCATTTAGCTGAAAAAGACAAAGCCCTGCGAGATCTTCTTTCCAAAAAGAACGCATGGTACTGGGGAACTGACCAAGTTAGAGCTTTCAAAACATTACGAGATGCCCTGACCTCACCCCAAGTGCTCGCAATGTATGACCCCAAAAGAGACATTAAAGTATCAGCAGATGCTTCATCCTATGGTCTCGGAGGTGTTCTTTTGCAGCTGTGGGAGGAAGGATGGCGACCAGTGGCGTATGCATCGAGGTCCCTTTCTCCTACAGAACAACGATACGCACAAGTGGAAAAAGAGGCACTGGCGTCTACATGGGCGTGTGAGCGTCTTCGTGATTTCCTGATTGGTAAACAATTTTGTCTCGAAACGGACCACAAACCTCTCGTTTCCTTACTGGGAGGACAAGCTCTGGATCTCTTGCCACCCAGGATCCAGCGATTCAGAATAAGACTCATGCGTTACTCGTACACTGTGCAGTACGCCCCAGGGAAATCGCTCTGGACAGCAGATACTTTGTCCCGCTCACCTCTGAAAAAACCAATGAACATGTCAGACAAAGAGCTAATGGAAAGCACAGACATATATGTGGACAGTATTGTAGCAAACATGCCTGTCAGTTCATCATATATGCAAACACTGAAGGAACAACTGAAAAGCGACAGTGTGTGTGCTCGCGTCATGGACATGTGCACCGAAGGCTGGCCAGAACATGCAAAACAAGAGCCTTTACTGCGAAATTACTGGCCTGACCGAGCCACGCTCACTGTTGAAGACGGCCTTTTGCTAAAAGACACACGGCTTGTCATTCCTTCAGCAATGAGAAACGAGGTGCTGGTAAAACTACACGAAGGACACCAAGGTGTTGTAAAATGTAAAGCTCGTGCACGGCAAGCAGTGTGGTGGCCCGGGCTGAGTCAACAAATCTCTGAGATGGTGCTCAAGTGCAAAACGTGTATTCAAGAAAGACACAATAACAGTGAGCCACTCATGCCAACAGAATACCCTGCCCGCCCATGGCAGAGAGTGGGCACAGATCTTTTCGAGCTGGGAGGGAAAACTTACCTTCTCGCTGTCGACTATCACTCTAGATTTTTTGAGATTGCTTTGTTAAACAGAACAAAATCAAACGATGTCATTACTCACCTGAAATCTTTCTTTGCCCGTCATGGCATCCCAGAGGTCCTCATGTCTGATAATGGGCCACAGTATTCAGGTCAAACCTTTACAGACTTCTCAGCAGCGTACGGCTTTAAACACACCACAAGCAGCCCCAAGTTTCCGCAAAGTAATGGTGAAGCAGAACGTGCTGTGCAGACTGTAAAAAATCTTCTGAAAAAAGCAGCAGATCCTTATCTAGCTCTTCTTGCCTATAGAGCTACACCACTGCAGTCCGGATACAGCCCCGCAGAGCTTTTAATGGGCAGACGTCTGCGAACCACACTGCCGATACTTCCATCGCAGCTGGAGCCTACACTGCCGGACGACGCACTGCTCGCTCAAAAGGAAAGGGAGAAGAGGATGATGGACATGGCAAACTTCAACAGGCGCCACCGCGCAAAACCTTTATGCAGCCTGTCCCCAGGAGAGCAAGTTTGGGTGACTGATGTCAAAACTGCAGGCACTGTTATCCAAAATCACTCTACACCCCATACACAGTGGAGTTACCACAAGGGACTGTGAGGCGTAATCGCATGCATTTGATTCCTTTAAGTTCACCAGTGCACGAACCTGCTAATGTGCCTGTATTGCAGAAGCCTCAAACACCCAGTGTGATCCCTGCTACACCTGTTAACACTGATGTTGTCAGAACCAAGTCAGGGAGGGCAATTTGATTCCTTTAAGTTCACCAGTGCACGAACCTGCTAATGTGCCTGTATTGCAGAAGCCTCAAACACCCAGTGTGATCCCTGCTACACCTGTTAACACTGATGTTGTCAGAACCAAGTCAGGGAGGGCAATAGTTAAACCTAAAAAGTTAGATCTGTAAGAGGAAAAAAAGAGTTGTTGTTATATAACTGTGTTATAATGGTTTTGTAGAGCACAGTAAAATAAATCTAAAAAGAGTTGTCAAAAAAAGAAGAAGAAGAAGAGAGAAACGGAAAAAGAAGGAAACAAAAACAAAAGGTTAAAAATGTAATGCAGATTGTTTACCAGATGTTCTTGTATGGCTTTAGAAATAGAGGAAAAAAAAGAATCAAAAGGTAGTCTGGTCGAAAGTTCTGTACTGAGAAAAGTAATATTCTGTTTTTGTTTAAAAGGGGAGATGTGGTGTATTCATAATGGTCTCTGGTACATTTGTTGTATGGGCAGTATGTGTTCATTGTTTGATTGTGTAATTACGTGTTACGTACTGGCAATGCATGCCGGGAGACGGTAATACAGTGAGTAAAGAGTTGGTCTTACCGCACACAGTGGCCCCGCGTACTTATTCAGATTCAGAGTAAGAATCACACACTGGTGAGTTCTAAATTAATTCATATCACTCTTAAAAGGCTTTTAGTGTTATTTTCAATGCGCTGAGGTCATAGATAATGAGATAAAACATGCTAATGTGTGATGCTGCAGAACCACGTCATGTCGACTGAGTAGCTTATGATTTGGCATTATTGCAGGCAAACCAGCATATGAAATGGATGTAACAAATCCAGACTGGGCACCAACACATGCACACGTGCCCCAGTGTGGTTGTCAAACCAGGGCCAAATGAAACCTGCTTTTGTTGAGTATTCATAAAGCTGTTGTGTTGCATGTGTAGTTCATTGTAAATAATTGTACTTTGTGTGAAGTAGTTTCAATAAAACAGAAAAGAATAGTATATTTGTTTGTTTGTTTTTTATTCTTGATCTGTTCACATGTACTTAGCAAGTACATAAAAATGAAATGCAAACTATTTACATGGCAACACACAGCTGGCATCAATCTTGAACCACAAAATGAAACATTACAGGCTATTTAGAGCAGCACGTTGTTTGGAGAAGTATTTCCCGACAAGTTCAGGAAGGCGCACTTTAAGAAAGAAGTCTTGTGCTTGCTTTAAATGCGGTTCCCAGAAATCCACATCAGGGAAGATGCGTATCACAGCAAGGTCTCTCTGTGTCCACACAATGAGGTAACAGTGGTCGTCTGGGTTTCCACTCCACTTCCTTATTTCATACATTACCGATACACGCAATTTTTTTCAAAGTACCGTCTCTTGGCGTCTGGGCACAATTGGTCGCGATACAGCCCTTTGTCTTTTGCGCTGATTTTGAGCATGATTCCGGCAGTCCCGATTCCAACACTCCAACACTGTGCGCTTGTTTTGCTTTCTGGCCTACTGACATGGCGCCGCGATCCCACAATGCACTGCGGCGTGACGTCAACTCCAGAGCCCTATTGTCCTTTTTGGTGGAGCAACTGCCTTGATCAACAATACACTCAAGCAAAAGTTGAAGTGCGGGCGATATTCTCTTCTATTTATAAAATTACTTGCGGGCCAATTAAAAATGGACCGCGGGCCGCAGTTGGCCAGCGGGCCGGAGTTTGGACACCCCTGACTTAAAATGTTATTGTTTGGCTTTTTTCAGTATTTTATTTGTTCCTGAGTAAATCGGTTTGGCTGAGATTAAAGTTATAGTTTTTACACAGCTGAATAAACGTCAAGCAGACAACTGAGTATCAGAAGTGTGAGATGCTCAAGACTATACTCCGGTGTCCTGTTATATTTTAGATAGCAAGGAGCAGATGGCTGAGTGTATTAAACTCCACCGAAACAATCTGCAAATTTCATTAAAATTTAATAAACTATCATCTTGTCTTTATTTTTAGTTAGCACATACCTTAAACACTTCAAGCTGTAAGCTAATGATAGTTATATAAGAGCAGATGCATGCTGGTGCAATAAGCTGTACCTTTTATGTCCAATGGATGCATGATCTGATTAGTCGACTAATCGCAAAAATAATCAGTGATAGTCGACTATCAAAATAATCGTTTGTGTCAGCCCTACTCAGGATACAGTAATAAAATAGGAGTTCTCCGTCAAAAGTACACGATCTTGCAAAGCACTGTCCCCATAACTTTCAAAGACATAGGTCACATAATTTTCTCTGTCTATCTTGACAAGATTGTGGGTGTATGTGTCATGGTCCCCGTGTCTGCCCAGCTGGCCCTGTAAGGCTACATGTGTTTTGTATTCTTTCTCTCTCTCCCCTCTCAGTGGGCGGAGCTCACTGCGGGCTCCCGCCCTTGGCCCACACACCTCTTCGCGATTAGCTGTCATTACCTGTCCACTATTTGAGGCTGGGACGCAGATCTTCTCGTCGCTGGATGATTGTGCTAGACACGTTAGTGATCCTCTCAGCTCCCGTGAATCTGTGCTTAAGTGTTTTGTGACTTGTGAATAATTTCCCTCTCCTGTGCGATAGTTTTCCTCCCCAGACCTTACCGTGACCTTCCTGCTGTGCGAACGTGTGTGAGTTTGGGCGTGAAGACGAGAACGAGTGTGAGAGAGCTTCTCCTTGGACCTTTGGAACCCTGGATTTTCTCCCTCACTGTATATATTCTGCACTGGTGTTGTAAATAAACTGTGTTTGGAAACGTCAACCGCTGTGCTTGAGTCCCTGCTATCAACCGTGACAGTATGTTGTGCGCTTACAAATGTATCTGAATCTGTGGTGCCCTTCCAGTGATATAAATGAAAATTATGTGACTGATGTGCTCAACCAACAAATACACATTATTAACTCTCACTTTTTGTTTGCTTATTGTGACTTGTCTTTTAAAGGGAAAGCTTTCTTACTTGTCCTACAAATATCAGAATAAGAGAATGGCAGATGTCACGTGGGCTCACTATTTTTTGATCTTCACATCCATCTCAAATGATTTCCACTAACCACGTTTCGTATTCCTGATTGACAGATACTGATCAGAATCAAAATCGAAAAAAGTTTTATTGCCTTTGTCAGTGAACAAAAATCTACAAACTAGCCACTTGCTTCAGTGGTAAGGTGCAATATAAAACACTGAATTATATTAATAACAAAAACAGTATTAATTTAGAATTTTAATTTAGGTTTGATGATCTTCCCCTCTTGCGTGCGGCATTGGGAGAGGTTGTAATACAGTTGGTCTTGCTCAGCAGCAGTCAGAGGTGGGAAAGCTGGGAGGCCAGGATGATCTTTTGCAGATTTCTGTTTTTTATTTTCTTTAGAGTTGTTAAAAATGATGTCCTTGCATTGCTGATACTCCACTTTCTTTAAAGACTCCTCACTTGGGATGGCCCACTTGCACTTCTTAGATGTAACAGCTATCTCTTCTTTTTTTTCCACTGGGAAGCTGCTATGTGCTGAAAAACATAGCTGACACATGTGAGCAGCTCTCACCAGGGCCAGCTGTGCAGTTACAGTGTGCTCCCAAGACAACCCCATCTTTTCTCACTACTACCCATGGCTTTAACTGCGGGTTATTAAGCCTTTGGGATTGTTGAACCTATAAATACAATTACAAATGTTAACAATCTTGGTTAAGTACGTCAAAAACACAAAATAGCTACTGACAACCAGACGCGTTTTAGCCAAGCTAATGTAAACAAACGACAACGGGGACCACACTAACAATGCTAACGTTACACCGCCTGGGATAATGTGACACTTACCTTTCCAGTGATAATGCAGAAATTTTTTTGCTTGAAGATTCCACACCTGAATGTTTGTTACAAAGCCAGATTGAGTCCATTTGTAACCCTCCAGGCTTTTGTAAGCTTTTAAAGTGTCCCCCGAGTAGGACGATGGGAAGTTTTTTCGAGTGTCCACCTCTACCCGTCTCACCCAGCCAGTCTCCGGCGCCAAAGAAAGCGTTGCACTCCAAGGAAGATAGCGTGGATGTTGTTGAAACTCTATCAAAGCTAATAAACGAAACAATGGATGACGTTGCATTACAGATTGCCGGGATCAGAAAAACTGTGGACTTTGCATGTGAGGAGATAAAAGATGTCAAATGTAGAGTGGGCACTTTGGAGCAGAAAATCTCCAAAGAGGAAGAGCGTATGGATAAAAACCAGAAAAGAATCACAGATCTCGAGCAATACTCCAGACGGTGGAACCTCAGGCTGTTCGGTGTCAAAGAAGTGCAACAGGACTACTTGAGAGTTGCTGTTGAGATTTGTCAGGCCGTGTTGCCTGAATGTAAAAATCAACTTTATGACACCATTGACACCGCACATCGGGTCGGCCCCAAACGCCCAAACAACACCAGTCCCAGACCTATTATCATCCAGTTCATCTCCCGCAGAACCAGAGATAACCTGTGGAAAGCAGCCAAGACATCTCCATTCCTAAAGGAGAACCGGGACCTGAAGTTTGCTGAGGGTCTTTCAAAAAAAGACAGAGAGCGCCGGAGCAAGCTGTGGCCCATTACTGAGAAGGCTCGCAGAGAAAATAAAAAGACCTATTACATCGGATGCCGGGGTTTTGTTAATGGGACAGAAGTTTTCCCGTCTTCAGAATGAGAAGTAAATATGGGGGGAGTTAAGGAATGTGAAAGTCCCTATTATGTTGCACAGTTGCTTGGACTTGGTTCACTGTTTTTCATCGATCCTGCTGGTGTTTTGGATCATTAAGTCTACGCTTCATTTATATTATGAGGACACTTTAAGTTTCAACACCTGAATTGTATCCTAAAAAGTATTTTTCGCATTTCTGCCAAGTTATTTTTATACTTGCAATGCTCTGTCCCTTAATGAGGTTTATTTTTTGTTAAGCACACAATATTGGTTCCTTAAATTTCTAACTGTTTAATTTTTGTTTTCTTAATTGTCATTTTCTATTGTTTCCCTTAATGCCAGGGGGTTGAGACAAATTTGTAAATGTAAAGCCTTATTTTTGTTTGCTAAGAAATATAAAAGTGATTTTTGTTTTTTCCAAGAAAGCCATTCTGTATCTGCTGATGTGAATTTCTGGAAGTCTACGATGTTTGGTATTCGCATGGCACAGAGAGGTCAGCTGGGGTCACAACTCTCAAAGGTAGCTTCGGTGGTATTGTTCTACATTCAGATTGAGACTCTTTGGGTCTTATATTTGTCTGGTAGTAGAATAAAATCACTCCATTTTCATAATTGTTAATTTATACGGCTATAATACCAAACCTGAAAAATGATAAATTAATTGACTCTTTAGATACAAGGATTAGTTTTTAGCTCTCTAAATATCCCAGTTCAAATTTATTATATGGAGGAGATTTTAATGTTTCACTAAATGACACTATACATAGATGACCCTCAGCACAACATTTTAGGAATAATTTGAGATTGGAAACATTTATGGATAAATTTAATGTAACTGATATTTGGAGAGACAAATTTCCTGATGATATATCATTTACCTGGAGTAAGCGTTCTGGTTCAAGAAAATCGCATATTGATTTCTGGTTAATATCAAGTAGTCTGTCAAAGGACAGCATTATGGTCAATGTCCTTACAACTCCACTTACCGACCATAGTGCAATACACACATACATATATATATATATATATGTGTGTGTGTGTGTGTGTGTGTGTGTGTGCCTGTTTATGACAAACAGGCACATCTCCAGTAATATTGGACTCATCTTGGATATTCTGGACTACTCAGCATTAATATCTAATGACTCATTTATCCTTCTCCTAGACTTCTATAAAACCTTTGACTCAATTGAGCATGAATTTATATTTCTCACACTTCAGAAATTTGGTTTTGGTGATATATTCTTCAAAGCTATCAAAACTCTGTATTCCAATGCAAATAGTTCTATTGGAATGAAAAATGGCACCACTTCTCGTTTTAGTCTTAATCGAGGTGTACGCCAGGGATGCTCGATTAGCCCTTATCTTTTTTTACTTTGCACCCAAATTCTTGCCTCTCCTATTTCGAATAGGCTCGTGAAAGGTATAAACATAGCAGACAGAGAGATTGTCATCAGTCAATTGGCAGATGATACCACAGTTTTTCTTAAAAATGTCAGCCAAGTGCCAATTCCTTTGCAAGTTATAGAGGATTTCTCAAAAGGGTCTGGATTGATGCTAAACTTAAATAAATGTCAATTATTACCTGTTAAAGAGTGTAATGTTCAGAGTATTTGTAATATAACAGTTAAAAATGAAGCAACATATTTAGGTCTGATTATCTGCAAAGATTTAAAAAAAAACTGAATTTCGCTATTTTTTTCCCCCAATTATTAAAAAATCTCAAACCAAATTAAATCAGTGGTTGCAGAGAGATTTAAGTTTAAGAGGGAGGGTATTGCTCTCAAAAGCAGAAGGTCTATCTCGACTGACTTATGCAGCAATTTCTCTACACTAAACAATACATTCAAGATTAATTGGGCAAAACATTTTCTTAAAAATCTCCATTTGGAATTTTATTCCTCACTACATTTTCTCTACGTTTGGTGGTCGAAGTTTTATCTTAGGTTGTGATTATAATATAGATAAGCTTCCACAAAATCTTTCGATGTTTCACAAACAAGTTCTATTAGCTTGGTCCCTTATATATAAATACAGCTTTACACCCCATACGTATTTAATTTGGAATAATAGGAACATAGTGCATAAATATAAATCATTATTTTTTTCTAGTTAGGTTGAGAAACAGATTGTTTTAGTGAATCTGCTGTTTAATCCTAATGGGCAGCTTATGTCTTATTCAGAATTCTTAAACACTTATAAGTTTCCAGCCACACCCAAAGAATATGCCATATTATTTGATGCAATACGTACGGGTATTATAATGCTTTTTAAAGGTATTCAACCTTGTATATCAACTGTTTCTCTCCCAAGCCCTGTGGATTCACACATAGGAAGAATCTGTCTAACAAACCATAGTAAAGGTAATAAGAATATTTGTGCTTTGTTCCAGAGAGAATCTCTGTCTGTTCCACACGTGATCTGTTATTGGAATTCCTTTGTCAGTGGCATTAACTGGAAAAGAGTATTGACAATTCCTAACAAGTATCTGGTAACGAATAAAGTAAAAGAAGTTTCATTTATAATACTGCATAAATATTATCCTGCTAATCATTATATGACAAAGTTGAAAAGGGACATAAATGTGAACTGTGGATTTTGTGGAAGCCATCCTGAGACTGTGCAGCACCTCTTCTGGATCTGTTCACACACTAGAACATTTTGGAAAGACTTACTGGACATCTCTACAAGGACTTTACTTTGAAATGGGAAAATGTTGTATTTTGTTTCTTTCAAAGGCAAACAACAGAAGATGTTTACTTTATAATAAATTTGTTAGTTATCTTAGCTAAATTTTATTTTCACAAATGCAAATACAGTAGCCAAAAGCCTAATGTTGGGTCTGTGTTTCCACATCCCCCGCTAGTTTAGAGACTTATTCCTCATGAAGAGCGGAAAACAAGACAGAACATCTTCAACTGGTTTTTTAACTCGCTAACGAGGGAAGTTTGGGTCAGAACCAGCTCTTGGAGCTCACGCTACTTGACTCCAGCCCCAAATCTTTCAAAGAGCAGCTTCCCTTGCAGCTATTTCTTGACAAACTGTTACAATACACATCACAGCAAAAGCACCTCCCCTCGTAAGACCCCCCAATGGTTCTAAGACAAGGCACTATGTGTGTGTATGCACGTGTATGCATGTGCAAGAACGTGTGTATGTGTGTGTGTCATGTGAGAATGTGTGTGTGTGTGTGACCTCCTGCTGACCAAAAGGGTCATAAAAGCAGGAAGCTTACAACACGAGAAACAGATCTGTCAGATAGAATGTATCTGCAATAAAACCTCCCCCAGCACAGAGTGGCTGGAGAGATGGTCAGGATCAAAGGATTGTCTTGATCCTATAGATTGAACTAAGACTCTACAAATTTAAGAAACACAACGACAACATTCAACAATTAGACTTAACACCTAATTTTAAACATTACTATAATGATACTTTATGTTACATAAAATTGATGGATCACTTAACAAAAAGGCTATGAAAACTATTACTATTTGTACTAATTACAAATTATTTGAATGTATGTAACTTTTTATATTACACCCCCTGGCATATGTTAATTTTGCTCAAGTTGTACACATTTTCTGTATAGTGTTTCTTAATAAAGTTTATTAATAAGCTTAATAAAGTGTTTAGTGACAACTGACAGTGATAGCGTACATCATCATCACTATTCCAATCAATCCATCAAATTTTATGGAAGCCCGTTTCTGCCACTAAAAAAAACCCAAAACAAGTCTCCATAACTCGAAATTTCGAGTTACTTTTCTCAAAATTTCGAGTTAATAACTCGAAATAATAACTCGGTCGCGCTTTTTCTCCTCTCCTCTCCCTTATCTTCCCTGCTTAGCTGCTTATGTCCTTGTCTTGTCTTGTCTTCTTTTTTCACTTCCCTGGAACACTCTCTCACAGTCTGTGTCTAAAACCTAAAGAGAACTATGGATTTGATCAACTGGTCTCTGAATGCTATTGACACCCTTTTCTCAACGAGAAGTCTGGGCTCGGGAGAGCCCGAGTGCCCTGGAGAGCCCGAGTGCCCTGGAGGGACTTTGCCTGCCAGATACACGATGGACGGGTGGCAGAAATGGAGGATTGTGTGCCTGGCGGGACTGTCGATCGAGGACGCTGAAGATATCTACCTATTCGGAACCATGATAACAGGGTTCTTGCTGATCGGAGCTGGCTTGGCCCTGGCTTATTGGAGAATTAACAAAGCGGAACCGGCTGTTCCAACCCCCACAAAGCTGCCCGCTGAGATTGAATTGACGGGACGAGGTGAGGCTTCTCAGAAAGAGCTCATGGACGGGAGCATGGTTAAGAGCTTGGAGGCAATTGCGGCTGCAGTGAATACTCAGAATAACATCTCTGAGCGGATATTGGGACACATCAGGGAAGAATCCGCTCAAATCAACACCTATGGGCGGAAGCTGGAATACATCACGGATCAGTTGGCTGCGGTCGTGAGGTCTCAGAATCTGCTCTGTGAGCAAAAGAGTGACAAGACCACGGAATTGAAGGTAAATAACATCATGGAGAAACTGGCAGCTATCCAACGGGAGATGAAGAGACTAGTGTCGGAGTGCTAAAAAACAGCTCGAAATTCTCATGAGTTGTTGGAAAAGAAAATCGCCATCATAATGCGGCTACCCCTCCGGCGCCAGCTGTGGGTTCAAGGCTGGAGCTGAACAAAAACTCCCTGATAACGACTGTGTTTAGACTGTTTCCTGTTCTCATGCTGTCCTACCATGGAAGCACAGCATGAGTAGGGGTCTCTTTTTTTCCTCTTGTACTTTCCCATTGTAATGTACATTTCAATGTTTTTTTCTCTCTAACGCTACCAATCTCCGACCTGTATCCCCAGGTAATGTCTGTGTTGTGTGTGTAAGGTCGGGGGGGGGGGGGGGGGGGGGGGGGGGTGTCCCATTTCACTGCAGGGCAACCTGCATGTGACGAATAAAGCTTTGATTGATTGAAAATACATTGCTCACTTAGTAATCTACATGAATGAGGTCACTTTCTTGCTACCCGGAAGCATATTGCGCAGAGTAACGCGCACTGAAAATCGGATCGCAACAAATTGGCGCTTTCGCGAGTATGTTTGCTGATAGTAACGCCATGGGCATTACTATCAGCTTCAGCTTCCGGGTAACAAGGAAATGACGTCATTCACGTAGATTACCGATTGGCACCGCTAACTCGAAATTTCGAGTTACTTTTCTCAAAATTTTGAGTTAATAAGTCGAAATCTCGAGTTAATAAGTCGAAATTTCGAGAAAAGAAGTCAAAGCTTTGAGAAAATAACTCGAAATTTCGAGAAAATAACTCGAACTTTCGAGTTATGGATCCTTTTTTTTTTTTTTCTTTAGTGGCGGAAACGGGCTTCCATAAAATTTAACGCATAGAGAAACACGATTTGTAATGATGCTAGTTCAGTTTACAATAGAGCTCATTCGCTCGGTCAGCAAGTGGCGGTATCCTCGTAAACTGGGGAGCAAACTGCCATTAAACGAATAGGAGAAGAAGTGAACATCTGCACATGCGCCGTATGGATTGGGTAGACCCGATTTGTACGGTCCCGACTTTGCACATGCGCAGTAAGGACCAGGGGGTCCTGATCCGTAACTATGTTTGGTTTTTTTTTCTCGTTTTTGTCTACATTATATTGAAATGTTTCATTACTGCATACATTATAAGAGATACTTATTATTGTTTACATCTTAACAGATACTCTGATCCATAACTATCGTAAAATGCTTCGAGCGGAAGTAGTGGCCTTTCGCACATGTTTGGTACCAATCGGGTTTCCGGTACAGATCGGGAAGTGACAGTCTTTTTTTTTTTTTTATTTAATTGAGCAATTGCAAAATACAAACTCTTAAAGAGGATACCACAGGTAATAATACAAGTGAAAGTTTTGAACAGTACAATACAGCATTCGGGGAATAATAGAAAATGTAATAAATAAATGAACGAATGAATAAAAAATACAATAAAAAAAAAACCAGAAAAGATATATGGCAGGCATTTAACGTGTGCATAAAAGGAGCAGTGTAACAAAACATTAAAATAAATCAAAAATTTAGAATAACAGGAGATAAGCAATACCTTGGTAAATCTTTTTGGGCATATTTGCTCTTTGTTTTTTTAAGTGAAGAAAAATAAAACTTAAAATCATTAATAAAGCCAGGGAAAGAAGGCTTAGAGTTCCTCCATTTAGCACAATGGATATGATATTTACCCAATAGTATGATGATGTTAATAATGTGACATCCAAAGCTAGATGTTCCATATAAAAAATAATATGATATAGTTCAAATGGTGGCACATCATGAATTTTTAAAGAAATCCAATTTATTATGTCACACCAAAAACGTTGTGTGATAGGGCATGTAAAAAAAAAAAAGATGTTCTAAGGTTTCATTTTCGACAGTACAAAAAGAACACTGATCCACCTCAAAGCCAAATCTCTTTTTTAGAAATTCTGCCACAGGATAAATTTTATTTATGATTTTAAAGTGTGTTTCTTTAACTTTAGGTAGAATAGGCCATTTCATAATTTTCGAGTAAGCTTTATCTAATATATTTGAAGTAATTAAACTTGAACCATTCCAAGTAACCATTCTATCCTAACTATGGAATATTTTGTCTTTAAAGAGACTACTAATAAATTTACTATTGCACTTTTTATCAATCAGAGGACATTGTCCTAACAATAAATTTGACATACGCCCAGTTACTTTATCTAACTCTTCAATTCTAAGTTTATCTTCCATGTGTTGCCTAAAAGACTCGTCAATAATTGTACTACATGGTCTAATTATTTCAAAAAATGTTTGACAATCATTGATTGAAAAGTTAGATTCATATAATTTCTTATAGAAATGTTCTATTTCCTCATTTATTTGTTCTTGGCTATCAATGCTAAGATTATTAACAAGTAGTTTATTGATTTTCTTTTTTGTTTGTCTTAGTTTTTCTAGGCCAAAGAAATAAGAAGTATTTTTTTCACCTTCCTCAAGCCAGCGAGCTCTTGAGCGTATAAATGCTCCTTTTGCTTTTTCCAAATATAAACTATCCAATTGGTTTTGAAGATTATTTAGTTTGATTTGTTCTTCTACAGATGAGTCTGCTTTTTGACATAATCTATTCATGTCATTAATAATATCATGTTGTATCTTTTCTTAAACTTTTGAGATGCCTTTACTTATTTTTATAGCAACTTCTTTGATTTGAAATTTAAACCATTCCCATTTACTCAAGGGAGACATTTCCAATAGATTAATTTCGTTTAACAAGTTTTTGTTTCATTGCAAAATTCCTCATTGTCTAGAAGGCTACTATTAAACTTCCACAAATAGTTAGGGATATGCTTAACCCCACCTGGTTGAAAAGAAACTGAAATAGCACAGTGGTCAGTCAGGGGTGATGCTGATATTTCACATTTAAGGACCTCATTTATCAGGTTAGTAGAGATTAACCAAAAGTCTAACCTTGAACATTGACCATTATTAGCCGAATTGTACCATGTGAATTGTTTGGCATTGGGATTTCTCATTCTCCAAAAATCAATTAGATTTCCTTTAGTAATGAATTCAGCTATAATCGCCTCATAATAGTGGCTATTTCTTCTTGGAGGAAGGCAATCCAAATAGATGTCAGGGACCAAATTAAAGTCTCCTCCAACTATGACTTTATCAGTATTATAGGTCACTTTCCATTCCTCCAACATCTTATTCAAGGAAGAGTAAAGTTGTTTGTTCTGTGCTCTTTTGTTATAACCATAAACACAAATCAAAATATATTTAACATCATTGAACTCAATCGCCATCATCAGCCAGTGTCCATTATTGTCACTACTATGGTTAATTACAATTCCCGAAAACCTGTTGAAGAGGATCATCACACCAGCTGAATGTGTAGTCCCATGGCTGAAGAAAACATAATCTCCCCATTGTTGTTTCCAAAAATGTTTTTCCGCCTCCCCTGAATGAGTCTCTTGCAAAACAATAACGTTGCTCTTCTGCTCTTTGCAAAAAAGAAAAGTTGGCTTACGCTTTGCATTGTTCTTTAAACCCCTAACATTCAAAGAAAGAAAGGATAACATTCGCAAAAAAAATAAGAGTGCACGAAGAGAGTGGTGCGCAGGAATGAGCAGCTAATGTGATCCCAACAAAATTCAACATTAGCATTTATTGCAGCAACCCTTAAGGTGTCCGAACATTCGTAGAACTCATCAATTAGTAACAGTACCTGAAATGGACCAATGTTACAAAGGATGTTCAGATAGGATCCACCCGACGGTTGTCAATCAGTGCGTAACCTTCCTTCAGAAACGCTCTTTTTCCCTTCTTCCTGGCCTCCTGAACCATTGGCCACAGCTTTTCTAATACTTCATAGAACCAGCTATATCATTCATATCATAAAACCTGCAGCGTGACTTAGTGACCTCAAGCATGCTGAGGCAGTCTGCCTGCTTCATGATGCACTGCTTCCCCCTGCTGGATGCCAGAGAGAATTGATGAGTCACAGAGCTGTTTGGACAACATGAAGAAGTCGCTTTTAGTCTAACACTGATTACACTGAATGTACAGGATGGGCCTTTTATATGGATACACCGTAATAAAATGGGAATGGTTGGTGATATTAAAGTCCTGTTTGTGGCACATTAGTATATGTGAGGAGGCAAACTCCTCAAGATGGGTGGTGACCAAGGTGGCCATTTAGAAGTCGGCCATCTTGGATACAACTTTTGTTTTTTCAGTAGGAAGAGGGTCATGTGACACATCAAACTTATTGATAATGTCACAAGACAAAAAATGGTGTGCTTGGTTTCAACGTAACTTTATTCTTTCATGAGTTATTTACAAGTTTCTCTTTGTTCACAGCCATTGACATGTCGAAGAGGTTAACACGTGAGGAGCGGATCGAAATTGTATTGATATCTGTTGAACGCAGTAACCGGGTCATTGCAGCAGATTTCAATGCAAGACACCCTACGAGACCACCCATCTCCCATGTTACAGTTAGCAAACTGCTTTTCTAAGTTTCGTGAAACTGGTTCAGTGTTGGATTTGCCAAAATGTGGATGCAAGAAAACTGTCACTAATGAAGAAACATCAGTGGCTGTCCTAGCTTCATTCAGCAAGAGCCCACAGCGTAGCACTCGCCGCATGTCACTGGAGAGTGGCATTAGTCGAACATCCCTTCGGCGGATATTAGCTACTCACAAATGGCACCCTTACAAACTCCAGCTACTGCAGCATCTCAACGAGGATGACCCAGATCGGCGCACAGAATTTGCAGAATGGGCAAAACAAAAATTGGAACAGGACCCTCAGTTCACGCAGAAGATTTTGTTCAGTGATGAGGCAAACTTTTATGTGAATGGTGAAGTTAACAAACAAAACCACCAATATTGGTCTGACACTAACCCACATTGGATGGATCCCTCCAAGACTGTTGGAACAACAGAAGTGATGGTTTGGTGTGGTATATGGGGTACAACGATAGTGGGTCCATTCTTCATCAATGGAAACCTCAAGGCCACTGGATATTTGAAATTGCTACATGATGATGTGTTTCCCTCTTTATGCACTGAAGCTGGCACGTTCCCTGAGCTTTTCCAGCAAGATGGTGCACCACCACATTATGGGTGCCAGGTGTGTCCTAGATGAACAGTTTCCTGGAAAGTGGATTGGTCGTCGTGGGCCAGTTGAATGGCCCCCAAGGTCTCCCGGTCTGACCCCCTTAGACTTTTATCTTTGGGGTCATCTGAAGGCAATTGTCTATGATGTGAAGATATGAGATGTGCAGCACCTGAAACTACGGATACTGAATGCCTGTGCTGGCATTTCTCCTGCGGTGTTGCTATCAGTGTGTGAAGAGTGGGAGAAGAGGGTTGCATTGACAATCCAACACAATGGGCAGCACATTGAACACATTTTATAAGTGGTCAGAAACTTGTAAATAACTCATGAAAGAATAAAGTTACGTTGAAACCAAGCACACCATTGTTTTTCTTGTGACATTACCAATAAGTTTGATGTGTCACATGGCCCTCTTCCTATTGAAAAAACAAAAGTTGTATCCAAGATGGCCGACTTCTAAATGGCCACCTTGGTCACCACCTATCTTGAGGAGTTTGCCCCCTCACATATACTAATGTGCCACAAACAGGACTTTAATATCACCAACCATTCCCATGTTATTACGGTGTATCCATATAAATGGCCCACCCTGTAGAATAAGGACTACTATTAATCCCCTCTTTCATTCCAATCAGCAATCAAAGGTGATATGTCAGGGCTGCATCACAGTTTCATAGAAACATTCTACTTTGTGTTTTGATTCTTGTGTACTACTACAGGAGCTTTGCTTGAGACACAATTCAAAACAATTGTTTTTTATCCTTTACCACAGCCCCACAGCTCATCTTTTGTTTAAAACAAGCTTTATGCTAACAGCCAACACTTTGTGCCTGAGATGACAATATTAAAGATATGATATCTCCTTTATATGTGGTTTATTTACTTTTTTTTAATTTTTTTTTTAGAGCAGTGGTAAGTTTCTGGAATTTAACAACATATGCTAGTGAAACCATAGAGGTACAGCAGCACAGAGGTTTGAGATGCATTTTTAACACATAAGATGTTTTAAAAATAACGCATCTGTATGGTCTCAGCATGCACAACTCAAATTTACTTGCGTATTAAAACATGTTAGGGGATTATGCACAAAGAATTCTTTTTTGAACACGTTAGCTCATCAAACACAAAATAGTAACTAATTTATTGTAAATGTCTCAGTTATTTCATCCAACATCATGGAATCAGAAAAAAGCTTGAAAACATGACTTTTTGCTGGGTTGACCAAGTGAAATTAGTTAAATATGTATATTATATCATATATAATATATTTCATGCTTAAATTAAGTGAGCAATGTATTTCCTGAGCAAATACATGTATTCTCACAATTGTGCATTCAGTTGTAATGCTGTGGGAATAATTTTTCAAGTGGTGGTCAAGGGCTGATTTTTCACTAGTTTTTTTTGCCAGTGCATCCCATTCCAGTTGCATAGGTAGTCCAGCTCCTCCAGGATGGCACATCCATACAAGCCATCACGAGAAGGTTCGCAGTGTTTCCTAGCACAGTCTCAGGAGTGTGGAGGAGATACAGAAAGATGGGCCATAACAAAAAGGACAGCTGAACAGGGTTGCAGAAGGGCATCAACCTAGTCTTGCCGATGATTTCTTGTGCAAGTAGGAACATGGGAAGCACTGTCAGAGCCCTATAAAATGACCTCCAGTGAGCTACTCAGGCATATTTCTCACCAAGAACTAAGAGGTTGGCATAAAGGTCCAACATCCTTTAGTGCAGCAGTCCCCAACCTTTATTGCACCACTGACCGGGTTATGATTCCAGAACGCTTGGATTATACAGAAATACAATGATCTCAAATACACCACCAAGTCCATTTCTGAAAGGCTAAAAAATAAATAAATAAGTACACGAAGGATTCTGAGTTTTGAGCCTACTCAAAAGTCTAAGTGCTGCGTCCCAATAGGCTTTAAGTTCAAACAGGCAACTCATGCTGAATTAAAACAATTCTGTAAAGAAGGGTGGTCCAAAATTCCCTCACAGTGGTATGAAAGGCTCATTGATAGTCATCACTAATGCTTGATTGCGGTTTTTGCTGGTAAGCGGGGAACACTTCGCTTTTAGGTTTCTGGAGCAACAACTTGTACACATAGAACCAAGCCTACCTGGCTCTCTTTTCTCCCTTAATGGCACTGTTTTTTCAAAAACTGATTTCTTTGCTCACACTGTCTCTGTCCAATATTAAAGTTTCATTATATGAAACAAGCAAGTATCACAAATGCGCAAGAAAATAAAATCAGGAACGTGGCAAATACTAGAAAGAATAAAACACATGAAGAAAAGAAAAAAAAAACCCACAACACTCACATATTTCACATTTTTATTAAAAAAAAAAAAAAAAAAAAAAAAAAAAAAAAAAGGCAAGTTACTATGATTCTCAGTTTTCACTTCATTAATATAATCACCCATCCCATACCTTCACAATAAACAGAACTTTCAATTCAATACACTACTTCCTGCTTCTTTTTAAAGTAGAGTACTCAACACAGCGAGTCACTGTACACAGAGCAGTTTCTGGCCGTCAATGAATGACACAGTTGCTCCACACTCCTCATGCATGACTCTTCTTTCTCCTGTTGTCTGTCAGAAGTGAGCCATGATGTCATTTCAGCATCTAGTTAGCTGTCCCATCATGTGTTGTGTTCAACCCATGCTCGGTTTAAGGTGACCAAAGAAGTGCATTTTAAGAGCCAAAAGGGAGTTTCTCACATACTTATATTCTTAAAATTCTCATCTCACAGACATACTTTGAATTTACTGTTTAAGGAATTGGCATGATGCCAGAAAATGTGACCACATGATCACAAACCAGTCGTTACAAGTGACGAAATGAATGCAAGTCAATGGAGTGCACTCAGGACAACAGGGAGGGGGACTGGCAGCCTTCCGAGATGTTAATAGAGTACACCAAAAGGAGACTTTTCTTATTCAGCGCTCTGTACCACACCTCTCAGAGTGAACCGGTACAAATAAGTGCTATGAACGAGCATCCCACTTTGAGAAACTGAACAAAAGAAAATGTGATATCTTCAACAAGAAAATGTTTCACTACCTCAGAATGGAAATTAACATCTTTGTAAAAATAAACAACTTTTTTTTTTTCCCCAGACAGTTAAATTAGAAATAGGATATCATGGGACACGGAGGAACATACACTGACATTTATCTTTTCTATTTTACTGCCAAAACACAGTAGAATGTTGTGTTACGCAAGAATGACTCGGGCGATCATCGTTCCGCCTAGTCCACCACACAAGCCCAACAGTCCTCTGCTGTCATGGTCATCTCATGACAGCCAAGTACTAATAAGATCTACTGTTGGCCTTCTTTCTTCTCTCCTTCTGAAGAACTGGAACTGCTGCTGCTGCTGCTGCTGCTATCCCGCTCTGCTGCCATCTGCAGGAACAAAAGGAATTAAAGACTTTCACAAACACTGAGCAGAATTTTACAAAGTCCACATTGCTGCAAAACCGCTGTAATCTGTGTGACCTTTTACTTCTTTTGGGTTTGTTCACCTCTAGTTTTCCCAAATTTTTATGGACACTGCACATACTAAGATATGCCTTGTTTTCAGCCAATAGCTCTTTGGTAGTCAACTTGTTTGTCCAAAAATACTCTTATTCCTGTTACTGTTAGCATTTTTCTGATTCAAAAGATTCTTGGAAGCAAAATGTAATAAAATGAGGGTCTGGTCAAGACTTTTACAGTACAGCACACACTGACATACGCAATTTCAAGGTAAGTAAAAGCTTTCTACCTTCTTGTAGGCCATTTCAAACAGTTTGAGTGATGCCTGCTGCAAGTTGGTTGCGGTCTGCTTGATGTTCTCTCCTGTCTCAGAGTCCTTATTGGTCAGCAGATTCCTGACCTTTGAAATCTCCTCCTTCAGCTTGGTGCACTGATTTCACAAAAATAGGGGGAAAAAAATAAGACAAAAATCAAGCACAAAACATTAATTTAATCTGAGTAAATTACAACAAAGTCTACAGCATTACCTCATCAGCAGGGAGCTGGTCCTTGAACTCTTCCATCTTGGATTCTGTGTCATGGATGATGCCCTCAGCCATGTTGACAGCCTCCACACGGTCCTGCAGCAAGACAACTCAGTATTTACCAGATACTAAAACCACAGACACAGTGGTGAACCATCATCTGTATGTAAGACGTGTGCAACTTCTAGGCCTAAAAGTCCAATGTGGAAATGCCTGTAAGCCAACTGAACAGATGTAACTGGGGGCGAAACGGCATTGGAGTCCTTTGTTTGCAGCTAGTTTCAAGTCTGCTCAACATAAAGTGTCTTGAGATGACCAATTAGGAATGAGCCTTGTATAAATAAGTCTGAACTGATTTATGTGTTTTAAGATGCACATTTTCTGTGTTGCACTGAGTTATGTTGACAATAAAGTGCCCATCAATCAAGACGGTGAGATTTCACCCCTGACTTTTCTCTTTTCAGTTTGACTGTTACCTTCCTCCTCCGGTCCTCTTCTGCATACTTCTCAGCATTCTTGATCATATTCTCAATGTCATCTTTACTGAGACCTCCTGATGACTGGATCACAACTGTAAAGGAGGAAATGAGATATTTATATGTGCGCTTTGACTTTTACAGACACCAATTCAAACCGAGTCATAATGCAGGAAAAAAAAACAAAAAAAAAAACAGTTGTCTGAAACAAGACTGAGTAAGGGCTATTTGCTGTCCCAATTGATTACAGTAACATGCATAAATATTAACCTCCCTATCTAGTCTGTCTTAGCAACAACTGTAAAACTCAACCAAGTTAAGTGTTAATATTTATCTAATAATGCAGATTATTTTCTGCAGTTTGAAATGTCTTTTAGCTTGACTTGCTAACACATGAAGTGGGGAAAAAAAACAAAAAAAACCCAAAGTTCTCAGCTTTCAGACTGGTTTACTGTGTGCACTGACTCTGCTGCTCGCGGCCTGTGCCTTTGTCCTTGGCCGACACATGGACGATGCCGTTGGCGTCGATGTCGAATGTGACCTCGATCTGAGGGACTCCGCGAGGGGCTGGAGGGATTCCTACCAGAGTAAACTGACCCAGCAACTTGTTGTCTGTTGCCATCTCTCTCTCACCCTGGCACACTTTGATCTCCACCTGAGTCTGTCCATCAGCTGCTGTGGAGAACACCTGGAGGGGAACATGTGACACTGTAGATCACATGGGGCTTCACTGAGACTGTGGGACTGCAGTCCTGCTTTAAGTACCTGGCTCTTCTTGGTGGGAATTGTGGTGTTCCTGTTGATGAGCTTGGTAAAGACACCACCCAGAGTCTCGATACCCAGCGACAGTGGGGTCACATCCAAAAGCAGCACATCGGTTACATCGCCAGCCAGAACGCCACCCTGGATGGCTGCTCCAATAGCGACAGCTTCATCAGGGTTCACAGACTTGCTGGGGGCTCGGCCAAACAGATCCTGGACTGTCTGCTGAACCTGCAGGGCGGAGGTGAAGAAAAAGTGTCAATTATGAGTTATGCATGCATTAAAATCAGCATTTTAGAAACAAGAACCAATTATAAAAATCATATTCAAAATGCAGAAAACGTTGCTTATTTACTCTTTTGTAAAGGCACTGTTCAAATCTATGTTCTTATTGTCGGTGCACTAGGGTTGTGGAGATAGAGATCACGTCAAAGTTAATGAGCTGGTAATGAGCCAACAATTCAACTGTCAAGCTGCCGAACCCTAAAGTGCACCGCATGTTAGCTCAACTACAAAAAAATACACCCATTTGCAGTGTATAAATGTCATTATGTCCCCAAACCAGACCACACATTTGTGGTGTGTACCACTTTGTCTACTGTTAATTATTTGTTGCCATGGAAGCTGCAGAACTTACTCGTTTACTCCATCTAGTCCCACAAGTATAAAGTATTTACACCCTGAGTTATTTCATGCACTTTGGTGGTTTTAAACATCTGTCTTGTGTACCTTGGGCATGCGTGTCATGCCTCCCACCAGCAGCACCTCTCCGATGTCTCCTTTGGACACTTCAGCATCCTGCATGGCCTTCTGGCAAGGAGCCACGGTGCGGCGGATAAGGTCAGCCACAATACCTTCAAACTGAGCACGAGTCAGCTTCATGTTAAGATGTTTGGGACCGGAGGCATCCATAGTCAGGTAGGGGAGGTTGATGTCAGTCTGTAAGACAGAAAGAAGGACGATCACTGAGTATTTAAACAGTTACAAAATGCTTTTAAACTCGGCACTGTGGTTCATTTTGTGTGACCCTGTACTAGGCCTGGCCTGCGGTCAGAATCAGGACAGTCCACTCTCACTGGGCCAAGTCCTGTAGCAGCACAGCAGCAGCGGATTCTAAAACAGAACCTGCTGCACTGAAGCAAAAAAACAGGAGCTTCATCTACCAGCACTGTAACACTGAGCCAGAGACAGATTATCTGGACAGCTGACTGAGAGCTGGCACACAACATGCACTGAGACATGTGATGACGAGCAGTAACCAAAATCAAAACATCCTAAAGCATCTGTGATACATCAGCCATTTAGTGTCACCATTTCATACAACTACACAAACTCATTAGCTTCCCATGAGGATAAAAGCTGGTAGTACCTGCAGTGAAGAGGACAGCTCACACTTTGCCTTCTCCGCAGCCTCTCTGACTCTCTGAAGAGCCATGTTGTCCTTCGTCAGGTCTACACCAGACTGAAAAGAAACAGCGCAGGTTGAAAATGCAAAACTTCACAACTAGATCAAGGCTTTAAGACTGTTAGAATACCCACCTCTCTCTTGAACTCCTTGACAATGTGTCTGAGGAGGTGCTGATCAAAGTCCTCTCCTCCAAGGAAGGTGTCACCATTGGTGGACTTCACCTCAAAAACTCCCTTCTGGATCTCCAGGATTGAGATGTCAAACGTACCTCCACCTAGATCATACACAGCAATACTGGAAACACATTCATACAGGTTAACACAACAACAGAGCGAGTAGTTGTATTCTTCTATGTACAGGATCATCTATCATCTTTCTTAGCAAGTACTGATACTCCTAAGCATAGCAGTAAACATCAGAAGGTTTTTTCTCTTCCACTCACATCTTATCTTGGGTCTTGTCCAGGCCATAGGCCAGAGCTGCAGCAGTTGGCTCGTTAATCACACGCAGGACGCTCAGACCAGCGATCTGCCCGGCATCTTTGGTGGCCTGTCAAAGAAACAAGTTGACACAAGTATTGAAGATGAATTGTTACTTCTATCATCAAGTGCATTCCAAAGCAGCAACACAGAAGCTAATTATCTGACATCTACATATCACCTTAACTGCTCTGAGACTGAGGTAGACTAGTCTTATCAAAAACTTTGAACAGCAAAAAAAAAGAAGAAGAAACAGAGCTGCT
This sequence comes from Pelmatolapia mariae, assembly GCF_036321145.2. Classification (NCBI taxonomy): domain Eukaryota; kingdom Metazoa; phylum Chordata; class Actinopteri; order Cichliformes; family Cichlidae; genus Pelmatolapia; species Pelmatolapia mariae. The sequence goes on along the minus strand of NC_086228.1, from coordinate 32,359,043 downwards.
CGCTTGGAAGGATATTCCTTATGATTTTAGTATGGGAATGCAGTTCGTTCTGGCTGGTACACCATCAGTGAATGTGCCAAGAAGGGGAAAATAATCCAGGTTTCATCCCGCTTGACCTAGAGCATCAGGAATTTATCTGCAGTTACTGTGGCAACCTGCAGATACTATGAGCTACTTTTAAAACTGAAAATAATGATGAATAATACTCAATAATGATAATGAGTATATGATGAATTACACTATACCTTAAAACAGCGGTCCCCAACCCCCGGGCCTCGGACTGGTACCGGGCCGCGAGAGTTGAGGCTCAGGTGTGAAATGTATGGTTTTCAGGGTTTTTATCGGTTTTCAGCGTTATTTTGTTATCATTTTTATCGTTAACTCGGTTTTCCTGGGTCTTTTCACGCGTGTTATGAATAAATCTTCTTTTTTTCGGTACCGGTACTGGTTTTATTTTGTTGTATTTATCCGCGACACCTTAAAGACCGGTCCGTGAAAATATTATCTGGCATAAACCGGTCACTCCTGACTTCCTCAGCGGTCCCCAACCAAAAAAGGTTGGGGACCGCTGCCTTAAAATATACATGTATTGATTATAAATCAGGTTGGTGATTTGAACATGAACTTGAACAAATTATTCTATCCTGTGTGAATTGGGTTAACAGTGATTCGGTGCTCTCCTGCCTGGATGTCTGAATCGTTTTTATGTTCCAAAAATAGCATCAGTTAAACAATGAAGGCATACTGCATGACACAAATCTGTGGAGGGGATAAAATATCAGTATCATAGGGACAATACAATTTATAAATCACATTCTAACTGAATTTAAAACTATATTTTAAGTATGTATGCATCAGTTAAACATGTTTTCGGAGGTTTAAATAGATTTACGTAAAAAGGTGCTGCAAGTTGCTCCACCCTAGTGGAAACATGATACAGTCTGCTACAGTTAGTAACCCCTGAATCTTCTCAGTGTCACAGCAGGAAAACAATAATTCACTTCTCAAAAGCTGAGCTTTTCTTAAAAGACCCTGGTGGAGGCCTGACATCAGCTTTTAAACATTAATATTTTGGTGCTCATGTGAAAACGTTTAGCAACGTTTCCTTCAATAGAAAGCCTTTGTGTGCATACCTGTCTCTGAGAGTCATTGAAGTAGGCTGGAACAGTGATCACAGCATTCTTCACCGTGCTTCCCAGATAGCTCTCTACCACATGAATATGAAGTAGTCAAAACTAATGCTCACATGTGCAAAACATTTAAATTATCTTTTGACTGTCTGCACAACTATACCTGCAGTCTCTTTCATCTTCATAAGAACAAAGGCTCCTGCCTGGCTAGGGGAGTACATTTTGCCATGAGCCTCAACCCAAGCATCACCATTTGATGCACGCACAATTTTGTAGGGAACATTCTTCCTGTTGATGGAAAAAAGGTCATTTTTTTACCCGGCTAAGTTTATTTCTTTCATTATATCCAACATTTAAAAAATAAACCTTGGATTTGAGATTTAAATGCAATAATTGAGAATCTTTTAAAAGGCCAGAAATGAACTCACAGATCTTTCTGGACCTCTGGGTCTTCAAAGCGCCGTCCAATCAGTCTTTTGGTAGCATACAATGTGTTCTGAGGGTTGGTAACAGCCTGGCGTTTAGCAGGCATGCCCACCAGACGCTCACCATCTGCTGTGAAAGCAATGACTGAAGGAGTTGTCCTGGCTCCCTCTGCGTTCTCCAGCACCTGAACATAGATGAGAAAACATTTAGATTGGAGGAATCATTGTTTACCAGATCAGATTCATCAATCAACCCCGGTTTTTAAAGTTGGAGGAAGAAGAGAAAAAAAAAACAAAAAACAAACAAAAAAAAAACCTAATGTTTTTTAGTTTTTTCTCAAAACGGTAGAAAAACTACAGAGAAAAAAATAACTTTGGATTCTGTTTACACAAAGGTACCCATTTCTTTACCAGGGATGCACTGATCTGATGTTTAACTTTTGTTATCAATCATATCCTGGGGCAGTGAGGCTCTTGAGTAATGCTGCATCAGTGTCAACGAGCCCATCTATTTGGCCAGTCTGATTTTTTTTTCCTGTTCTGGTTTACTTACACGTACAGTAACAAACTTTCATTGAGTTAATTAACACAACATTTAGTTTACCCACTTAGAAGTTCTCTAGTATCAGCACTCAGGGTGGGTTCCATTTCCATAGATACTGCTAGATTAAAGATAGGGGCTTAAACAAACAAACAAACAAACATGTGAATCATCTAAAGCATCACCTTGGCCTGTTTGCCCTCCATGACTGCAACACATGAGTTTGTGGTTCCCAGGTCAATCCCAATGACTGCACCTTTGACGGCTTCAGACCTGCAGCACATACACTGATAGTGACAAACTCAGCAGACCTCATGTTTACATCAAAAGATCCAAATTTCTCAGACTTCTATTTAGAAATACCAATACAGAATATGGCATTCTGTTTGGTGACAAAAAAAAAAAAAAAGTCTTAAATTGGGAATATGAATCACAGGAAGTGAATGTATAGTTTTACCTCTAAAAGACAAAAATTGCCAAACCAGCACCAACGTCATGCTTTCAGTGCACGTTCATATAATGCAGGCACTTTAATGTTGATACTCACGCATAGTCTCTCCTGGAGAGGGCTCTAAGAGCATCTGGTTGGAAGCCGGTCCAGCATGCCTGAGAATAAAGAACAACGCAGTTACACAGCTGTTAACTAAGACAAAATATCTGCGATGAACTCACAAAATTCGACATTTTGAACCTCAAAAGGAAAGATCCAAGTATAATTAAAAAAAATAAAACAGGATGATGAAAATTGGAAGAACCAAAGCATAGATAACATTATCGGAGTCACAAACAAGCACATGTGACAAGAAACCATTCTTAATAGTGGGATCCAGCTAAGCGAAGCCTGTAGAAGATCGAGCTCTAAATGCGTTACTTAAACTGTGGAGCTGGAGTGCTGGTGCTGGAGGAGGGGACGCCTCACTGAAGGTCACAGACCCACAGCTCTGCTACAGCCTTGGAACCAGCTCAAAACGAACATTAAAACTCACACACTAAAGCAAAATATTTAAGCAGATGACGAAGCAAGTAGTACCTGCTTCTCTAATGACCGCTCTTTGAATAACAGCTGCCAGGTAGGTCCGGTATCAAATGGAGTGAGCTAGCACGCGTTAGCTTAGCCCCACAGATATGAAACACAGCAGCACATCGAATGCTAGAGCGGCGACTCAATACTATGTTGTTATTGCACATCTCTTCTCGTGACACACATTTATTACAGTGTCTGCTGGACTGTGCTCCTTGTTAGTGACACAGTAATGATCTAACCACGACTAAATATGCTGTCCTCAAGCTTACGCTGTTAGCATCTAAAGTTAGGAAGCTAATGGCCACATCGTAATGCAACGCTCATACATCTACTTAACTGTTTGACATTTACCTTTTTAATCAAGGACGAAACGCTTCTGATGTTGCTCCTCGTGGGAAGAGTCCTTGAAACGCTTCGGGCGACGCTCAACATTTTCACAACTCAGCTAACAGGCTTGCTAACTTCAATTTTAAACTACAGCGTTTTAAGTCAAAGCACACTCTTCAGATAGTTCGGCAGCGAAGGAATGCTAAAATATTTCAGCTTTCCGAGCCTCTTCAGACTTTAACGCAGCGTCTCCTCAGAAAACCGCATAGAGCTCAGCTCCAACAAGACTGCTCGCCTCTGGACTGCAACGGCAAAAGAACTGCGAAGCTTCTTCTCGAATTATCCAACACATGTTGCACCATGCACCGCTCAAGGACCCCGAAATGGGCTCTACAATGACTGCCTGATTATTTTTCATCGATAGTAAAATGCCTAAAACAACAGTTTAAAATCGAATATGCAAATCGATTGGAAAAACTGACATTAATTAAAGAATAAAGCTGTCTCATATAAAGATTAAATATATACCGGTGGTTTTTGGATGTTCGCGGTTTTGGCACGGGCAGGGCAGACGCATTTAGTGGGCCTGTGAAGGTCATGATGTAACGTGGGGTATTGAAGAGTTTCACGTGTGTTACATCACGGATGCTGGAAGAATTTACCGGCTGTAATTTACCGGCTATTCTCACTGCTCTGTTAGTCTATTCGCCGATATGACACGAGCAGCATTTAGATATGTATCCATACACACATTTGCCAACAATGTGATAGGGTAATAAGAGTCGCACTGTGTGAGGAAGTCAGGAGTGGCAGAGAAGTATGTGAATTTGGTGTTAGGTGGGACGAGAACAGCTAGAGTGGTACTGAGCTGTGTGGTAGGAGTAACAGGCTCAAGGCCGGGGCGAGGTTACATCAGTGATCGGCTCTGATCCCCTTCTTGTGACGGACAGGTTAACAGATGAGGTCAGACAGGACTCTTTGTGGACTATGATGTTTCCAGACAACGCTGATCTGTAGGAAGGGGCAAGGGGAAGAGGACCTAGTGAGGTGGAGTTCACTCTTTTCTGGAGAGTAGAGGAATAAAAGTCTGAAAAAGCAAGACAGAATACATGTGTGTGAATGAGAGGGAGACGGGTGAAAAAGTGAACATACAAGACAGCGCACAAGAAAGGTGAAGAAGAGTCCAGGCAGGGTGGATAGAGTGAAAGAGTGATTTGTGGTAAAAGGATGGCAGCATGACTGAAAGCGAGATTACAAGATGGTAGTGAGACTTGCTATAATGTATGGTTCGGAGACGCAAAAAGACGGGAGGCCAAGCTGGAGGTGATGGAGTTGAATATGTTAAGATTGAAAGAAACCAGCATGAACAAGATTAGAAATGTATATATCACAGGGATAGCTCAAGTTGATATTTTGGAGAAAAAGTTAGAGAAGCAAATTGAGATGGTTTGGACATGTTCAGAGGAGCGATAGTGGATATATTGGACAGACCATGTTGAAGATGGCACTGCGACGCAGGAGTAAAAGAGGAAGACCTCACAGGAGGTTCATGGATTTAATGAAGGAGGACATGCAGAGGGCTGGAGTAACAATTAGAAGATCCTAATCCTATGGTGACCCTTAAAGGGAGTAGCTGAAAGAAGAAGACACACACTTGGCAAACATTAACTTCTCCTCAAACTTGAAGCAACACATTTTATACTTTTTACACTTAGCATAAAACAGCATATATTATACAATATTATGAGGAGATTTCATGTTTCCTTTGAAAAAACTGTAACATCTGTGCTGTTTCCCAAAAATATGCATGTCACAGACTATAAAAAGTATATACTATATATACTGCATGGTGGCCCAACCATGCACTTTATATAACAGATTGATGTAGCCACTGTAATGTCACCCATTGGTTAGTGAGGTCTCTAGCTGTATGGAACTCCAAAGTGTTCAAAATTAAATAAATAAATAGGACATGATGAAATAAATAACTATGTGAATAAATAAGACACAGATATGTAATGTGAGAATGATATTGTGAAATAATGGAACACATTTTGAAAAAAAAAGCTCATTATTGTGAAATATATTGCATTCTGCTATATAAATTTACTTATTATTGTGAAATATTATTTCATGGTCATTATTTTTCACAATAACAGAGATTATTTCTGAGGCATTTTATTTATTTCCAGCCGTTTTTAATCCAAAATGGCCTTTTTTCAAAGTCAGTCTTTATTTCAAAATCCCGTTTTTCCCAATGGCCTATTTATTTCATAATGCGACTTTTCAGCAGAATGACTTTGTCTGTCAATCAGTGTGAGTGGGCTGGACCTTTGCTCCTATTGGCTTATCTTTTACTATCGACTAGTTTTCCTGGATACCTCCTCCGTGGACGGCTGCCACAGCTAGCAAAAACGTGCTAGGTCAAAAGTCACGGAGGATGGCGGACTGGTGTGAATTTGAAAATGTTAGCTCAAACAGCTGCAAAACCTATTTTCCCAGCACGGGCGTGTTGAATTCTATAAGATAAAGCCATAAATACGTGTGTCTGAGTCTTCTATCAAAAGTTACACACTCAAAAAAGTCAACTAAGGCAGTTGTTTGATTAATTCAATAGACATTTGTCTATTTAACATGAACATATTGAGTTTAGGTTTTTAAATCATTATCAGTTGTTGGTTTAACATAAAATAACAAAAAGTTTAATGAACTAGATTTGCATTCTTCAGTTCAATTAAATGTAATTATTTTAAATCAACAACTCTAAAACCGATGCCTAGTGCGCATGCTCAAACTTCCCAGAAGTGAAGAGGCGGGAACGCGGAGAAAGTTATATGTGTTCAGTGAACTGCCGTTTTCCTCAGCGGAATCTTCCACAATACAGGTAAGTAATAAATAACTGAAAATATCTTAGTCAAACGAAGTTGTTCTGTTGGTTAATTGTTTAACAATGTTTTTAATTCCAAATGTTTAAGTTGTCATTAGACAGCAGGAGTGGAGCAAATACAGTGAAAATCGGGTATTAGACGGTGCCAATCGGTACCGTCTAATACATGGGCCCGTATCCCTAAAGATTCTGAGAATCCTCTCAGAGAGCTCCTAACTTAACCTAAAAATTCCTTGCCAGGAGTTTTAGCTTAGAAGTGATTCCAGAACATTTGCAGTGAACTCTGAGCAAGGAATGGATGGAAAATCCTATCTTAGTGAGGAGGTGTGGTTGACCCCGTTGCTAGGTATGAGTCATCATTTCAAAAGCCGTGATTGGTTGATCCTACAAGTTTGATGGAAATGAGCTTTTGGTGAGAATGAGCAAAGGATGTACCCTCAAATCAATAAACATAATTATACACTCTAATCTTATGCTGACTGTAATTGTAAATAATATTTCACATTCAAGAAAATATCTGGAAAATGAATAGTAAGCTGTAGGGGTTATAGCCTAACATTAAAATCTAAAATATGTGAAAACTTAAACTCATTACACCCTGTTCAAATAATGATTCGTGTCTTATTTGCTCATATTAACATCCTAGCTGGCATATTTTGTACTTTCACTCCCATATGGACCCCATTGAAAACAAGATGGCCTATCTCAAGGGGCTGTCCCTAATGAAGTAGAAATCACAACGTTACAAGTCCAGTGTGGTCTTAACGAGGGTAACACGGCTCAGCTTTTATCAATGTCTGTGATTGCTGGCTGGTCTATTTATAAAGGCTTGTTAACAAATATCCTACAAACACAGAAAATGGAGAAAAAAAGGACTCGCAAGCCGAACTGGACTGAGGAGCAAGGTTTGTTGCTGGCCCAGTTGGTGAACGAACATAAAGGTATGTTACGAGGAAAATTTGGCCCAACTGTCACTAGCCAAGGCAAGAGGCGCGCCTGGGACACAATATCCCAAACAATCAATGCCTCTTTTCCACTGGTGGTGCGGATAGGCGACGATTGTGAGAAAAGGTGGTATGTGCTGCAGTCCAAGGCAAAAGATGAGATTGCAGCACACAAGCGGGAATCCTCACTCACAGGTGAGCAAAATATTATAGCCTACCACATAATCTGGCAACTTGCTCCTGCTGGCAAAGTTAATTTACATGCCTAAGTACTGTGTTCATTGACTGTTTCTTTCTAGGGGGTGGACCACCTGCAAAGCGGCTGTCCCAGGTGGCCGACACTGTCTTTCAAGTCCTGGGACACTCTGAGGTCAGTGTCACCGGGCTGCCAACAGGCATTGACACATCAATGATGCAGGCCCTTGAAGTGCAGCAAAGGTAGGACACAGGGTTATTCATATCTACAGTGTTTATTCATTGCAGAAGCCATTTCATGTGTTATCCATGCTCATTGTATCAAATTAATTTAATCAAAACAATAATTAAACTAGGCCTATGTATTTCTGTAGCATGGAGCCATCACAAGAACCGGGCCCATCAAGTTTGCCGATGAGACTGCTGCCTGAACCATCTGCAGCTGCTACTCAGGATAGCCCGGCGGATCAAACACCATTCCCATCCGCAGCACCTGCTCCGTCAGCATCCCTGCAGGAGAGCAGATTGCAACTCACAATTGATGTGTTTGAACAACAAAAAAAAAGTCCTTTCCCTTCAGGAGGAGTACTACCGCCTTAAAATTGAACACCTAAAAAATAAACCATTTACAGATTGTGTTCTGTGTCTTGCATTTAACAATTGCAGGTGATGTGCAGTAAAACTGTGGTAGTTCTTAATACCATCACAAGTTCTCAAAAGACATGGGGCTACAGCTTGCCTAAAATGTAAATTTGTGAAGTTTGCCCTGTAAGGCAGTCCACTCTGGGCTAGGTTCCCCTGTGGAATGTAAATATCTTCTTCACCACCATCCTCATCGTTGTCTTCATCCTCATCCTCCAGAGGTTCTGCAATCTGTCTAACCTTGCAAATATTGTGTAATATTGCACAGGCTATGATGACTTTGCTGACTTTTTCAGGCCTCAGCCGCACCTCTCCGTGGAGAACATGAAAGCGCCTCTTAAGCTGGCCTATGCCACGCTCCACCACCGCTCTTGTTGTCTTGTGGGCCCTACAATAAAATACAGAGACCTTTAATTATTTGATGGAAATATTGCACTACTTGGATGCTCTAACATATTGCTTGCATTTCATTTCCGTGGTTTTTGTATTGTTTGGCTTACCTGTTATAGTTTAGTTGGGGCCCTTGGCGTGGCTGGAGGTAAGGTGTAAGGAGCCATGGTTTGCATGGGTAGCCACTGTCCCCTAACAAGTGGCAATTAGCTGGCACATAGCGTCTCTCAAAAAGCTGTCTGATGCCACTCTCGGAGAGCATTCTCGCATCATGTGTGGAGCTTGGCCATTTTGCCACAATGTCCAAAATCTTACTGGCCGCATTGAACACTATTTGCACATTGATGCTGTGGAAATTCCTCCTGTTAACAAAGACAGCCTCGTCCTCTGATGGCGCAATTATTCTCACATGTGTTCCATCAATTACACCCACAACGCCAGGGAATCCTGCAATGTCCATAAATGCCCTTTTATGTGTGTGTAAAGTGTGGGCATCCAGCAGGAATGAAACAAATTGTGTCACAATATTAGGTTGACAAAGCTGTCAGTGTTTGGGTGATGACTCTGCTGACGGAGGATTGGGACAGACCCAAGTCATCACTGCTGCATTGTTGCATTTTCCCGATTGCCAAATACCTCAGGGTTGTGATTACTTTCGTCTCCGGTGTAATAGCGTTGTGGCGTCGAGTTGGTGAAGTAATTGCATCTCTAAGGAGATCCACCACAAACATTATTCCTGCACGATCCAATCTGTAGCGTCTCAATAATTCCCTGTCATCCAGTGTTTGCAGGACATCTCTCCTGCCTCTTCTGTTGGCCATTTTGTGCAGCTGCTTAGGGGAACTCCTAAGCCACTAAAAGTCCTCTTCCCTGCTCTTAGCAGATCTCGCCTTAGGAGCCCTTTTAAGCGCTAGGAATCTTGAGGAATAGCTTTTATATTAACTGGGATTGTCGTGTCACTTTTAGGGGAAATTCTAAGAAAACGTCATGACTCTGAGAATTTTCTTAGAATTTGGCCGCTAGGAGCCACTTTTTGCACAAAGACTCTTTAGGGATACGGGCCCTGATTTCTAATCCGCTCCGGCTATATTTATATTATTATTAGCATTTCCACTTCATTGCTTTTCTTTTTTTTGTTACCCATTTTTGCAGTTAGTCTTATAGTGTTTTTAGCGGTTATTGATATGTTTAGTTCAATATTTAACACGTTTGTAATTCACTTTCAAAGTAAATGAAGTTAGCTAAAGCTAGTATGGTTGTCTCATTAAACTTTTACCTATCTCTGTTAGCATTCACTTTGGTTTTAAATGACGGTTATTGCAAGACATGGTCTTTCTTCACTTTTTTTTTATTATCATTTGCATTTCTGCTTTCTTTCTTTCTCTCTCCTTTTTTTAAGCATTTGGCCTCTCGCGGTAATGCAAGTTAAACTAGTTAAACAAAGTAAAAAAAATCCACTGTGGAATTTTTATAAAATAATTTTGTCTGTTTTCTTTACCATAGTAACACCACAAAGAAAGCTGCCCCCTTTTTCTGATTGTTTGTGCCTCCTCTTTAATACATGGTAAGTTTTTACCATCATACATTTTTTATGATAGTTTTATGATTTAATCAAAGTGAAAAAAAAAAGGTGCCAATAAAACCATCCTTAAAACTGCTTCTCTTTTTTTCTTTCAGTGACTTGTATGTGGCAGTGCAAGCGTTGTTCCATCAGGGAGAGTAGTAGGTACAAATTATTGAAACACTGTAGATTACATCACCATTATGGACCCAGCCAGCGTTATCTTTGTATATATGTAAATTGTCCATGCACATTTAAGAGTTGGTGTGGACTAAAAACACATGTTTACAGATGTCATTCTTCTCATTTTAAACAGACAGCTGTCAGTTCAGTCACTTTTAGGTGTGAGTTATGTGACTGCAGTGACCTTACCACAGAGAGAGATTATTTTGGACATATTGGATCACATTTACGAAATAGTGAGACAGTAACTTGTGTATTTTCAGGCTGCTCTTTCAAGACAAATATCTTTGGTACATTTTATTCACACAAAAAGAGGAAGCATCATTCAGATTCACTTAAAGATTTCAAGGTAGGTTTAGTGGTGTGTTTTGACTCAGCACAACATTCTGATGACCCTGAAGGTGTAGGTGCTAGTTGCTCTGATTTTTTAGATCCTGAAGTTGGAACTGAGTTGGTGTCAGGAAGTAATCATTCCACTGAAAATTTGACAGATCTTGTTGAACAGAAAATAGCTGGGATAGTGTTAAAATTGGAACATATATTTCAAATTCCAGCTACAGCAGTAGATGGCTTGGTGGAGGAGTTGAGTTTTTTGTTAAGTTCTGCTTGTACTTCAATCACAAAACGAACTGTTGAAGAGGTATTCAAGAGCCATAACCTTCATATTGGTCAGGCTGTTGTTGAGGAGCTTGCCAATACAGTGTGCATTTCTAATCCTGTATCAAAAGTTTTAGCTAAGTGTGGTCCTCTTGGAACTTCATTTAAAAGAAAACAATACTATAAGCATAACTTTAGGGTCGTAGAGCCTGTTGAGTACATTTTATCTGTTCATCAATGAAAGTCATTTCAGTACATTCCTTTATTAAAGTTATTGCAAGAATTATTGAGTCATAATCACATACTTGATAGAGTGATTGAGCAACATATAGGACAAGAAAAAAGTGAGGATTTGGCTAATGGTCTGAGTGTTTACAGGTCTTTCCGAGATGGCAAGCACTTTAGAACCAATAGCTTTTTAGCTGTTGACGTATTGAGAATCTCCATTACACTTTACATTGATGATTTTGAGGTTTGCAATCCTCTTGGAACCTCACGCAAAAAACACAAGCTTTGTGGTATTTATTGGGTCTTGGATAATTTGCCTCCAGGCTCTCATTCAGCACTCTCCTCCATTTACCTAGCTGTTCTTTGTAAAAGTGACGATTTAAAGACATTTGGGTTTGAAAAGGTGTTGGAACCCCTGTTAAAAGATCTTGTGATCTTGGAGCAACGCGGTGTTTATTGCTCAGTTGAATGAGTTTGTTAAAGGCACTGTAAATTGTGTAATAGCTGATAACCTAGCTGCTCACGGGCTTGCAGGTTTTGTTGAAAATTTTTCTGGGGAACACATATGTAGATTCTGTGTCGCAAAGAAAAATGAAATTCAGTTTTTGACTGCAGACGTTTTTGAGTGTAGAACACGTGAACTCCATTTGGCTCACTTAAAATCTGCATTGGAAACCTCAAGCTTGTGTTGTGGGGTTAAACGTGACTGTGTTTTGACTAAAAGTCTCTCTCATTTTGATGTTATTGCAGGCTTTCCCCCGGATATAGTACAATAGTCCAAATCACGGACAAACAGAATCCAACATTCTTGATTTATAGTTCACAAACACTTCTTGTAATAAATAAATACTCCTGACATTTTACTTATACAGTAAAGTTACAGTGGGATCCAAATAATATCAGGCTGATCCTGCCACGATTTGTTTCCCTGATTCAAATCACGGACTAACAGTATCCCACAGTTGTTTCTTTTTTTGAACCCATTTTGCACAGAGAGGCATTTTTTGAGAAATGTATTGATAGCAATGTTGAATATTATTACACAGAAAAAAAAAACAACTACACGTAAAATAATTACACCGTGACGCCTCTGCCTTTATAAATTGAGGGACAGTAACTGTGTGTGTGTATGTAAGCGTGTAAAACCTGAAGATAGTCAGATTAACAGTATCAGTATTTTGTCTCTATCTCCCATTCTGCAATTCATCTCATGTAAACAATAACGTGGCGCACAGCGTGACGTGAAAAAAGGCACATACCTTTGACGTTGCGTGATGGGCTCTGTATTCCTCGTCCACACGTAAACGCAAAAAACGCCGTTTTAAAAAATAAATTTCCGTTTTCGGTGATTCGAAACGCCGTTTACATGCAGACGTAAGGCCCAAACGCATAGAAACAGCTGCGTTTTCAAAAATACCCGTTGAAGTGTGGACGTAGCGTAAAAGACTTTGGAGATTATTTTATTACTACCTGTAATTTATTGCAGTTTACTTGTATTTGCTTAATTGTTTACTAAATGTTTGAGGTGTGAAATAAACCGCAATGGAGTTTGAAAACAAAATATGGGTGTGTGTGGGGGTTAGGTGGGGGGGGGGGGGGGGGGGGGGGGGGGGCGGCGAACATTTTTCTTGTAAAGCAAAGGGAGGCCCAGCAAAAAAAGTTTGGGAACCACTGCCCTATAGCATTTGTGAAATTGTCATGCTTTTGATTTGGTCTGTTAGCTGTTGAAAATAAACAATTCATTTTAAAATAGTTTTATGTATGCATTAGAAAACTAAGATTTTTATTTCAAAACACAACAAATCAAACAAAACTAAAGATTTGTTGAAAATTACATTTTCTGAGTGAAACCTGTTATGATTTGGTTGATTAAAGTATTACAGAATTTCTAATTCCACCATATTGTTTTCACTGTGAACATTTTCATAAACACAAGATAGTCTTCAGCAAATATTTCCTTCCCTACAACTTTGTTTGAGCCACCCAAATTTTACCAAATCATTTGTGCCCTTGCCTCACCTTGTCACCAGACTTAAGACAGGTCCATATAATTATGAAAGTGTATAATGTTTACACATAGCATGCGTCGTCTCTCATTTGTACTTTACTGCAGGATGATGATATTAAGGATAACCGGAATATATAATGGATGGATGGATGATGATGATATTCCTGTTGTTTCCAAAAATCTGCTTTTGAAGTACAGTGAAGTTTTCAATATATTAAGTAATTACCTGCCAGCGTCTGTCATCCTCTACAGTATTGCAGCAGCATCATCATAACTTCTTTTTCTTTTTTTTTTCTTTTTTAGTTAGAATTAAAGTATTCATTCTACTGCTTATGTCTCTGGGCTGATGTAGCCTCAGAAAGCTCTTTTTACATTCTAGTCTAAACAGATAAGAGAAATTGTGTTTTAACCTTTAATGTATTTCTGCTTTGTTTTCACAACAAAAAAACTTGTATTTTTAAAGTTGCACAGAAGAGCACAAGGGTCCCTAATTGTTGCTTGTTGATATGCCAAACGGTGTCTTTTTCTAAAAGAATTGCTGATATTTTTCAGATCTTCAAAATGACGTCACCCCTAAGACTGCGGATAATTCTGGGTGAAGATGATGCCAGGAAGTTGATTCTTCCTGCAGGGACACCGGTCTCAATTCAAGATTTGTGCCACACAGTAAAGACAAGTTTTGGATTGCAGCAAGATATTCGACTTCAATATCAAGATGAGGACTTTGGAAATGAGTTCATGAATATGTCAGATGTCTCAGAAGTAAAGGACAAAGGCACCCTTAAGGTGATATTTTTGCAAAGCCCACAGGAGGAAGATGCAAGAACTTCTCAAAGCCAAGCAACAGAGTCTGTATCCATCTCCTCTGCTGACACAGATGATACAGAGCCTATTTCATCTTCAGGTTCTTCACCATCCTCAAGGCACTGGGTTTGGCCAAGTGTCTTCACTGTACCACAATTTAGCTATGAGGCAGAATTTGAACTCGAGAAGGCCAACACTGCCTGCGCCAATGGGGGAACTCTATTGAACCCTTCACCAAAACTGAAATCCCAAATTCTGGAACGACTGGCTGAAGAAATATACAAATTCAAAGCCTACCCAACAGACAATGATCTGACTGATGTTGCAGAAGCTCTTGTGAAAAAGCATCCTTGCCTTAGAGAGCAGGGGTCTTTCAATGGCTGTTATGGGTGGAAGATTAGCCTAAAATATAAAATGGCTAACCTCCGCACCAAACTGAGAGGCCTTGGATGTACAGAGGTGACCATAAACTCCATCAAAAACAAGTCTGGTGACAACCGTCAGGCAGCCTTCAATGTGAAGAAACCCAAAAGAGCTGAAGTTAACTATTGTCCACAGCATCCAAAAGGACAGACATCAGAAAGTCTGGAACAGGAGAGAGTTGCAATTCTTTCTGAGTTGACTAAAATAAATAATGACTCTGTTGTGAGTGCGAAAATGGAGAAGACTTTCTCATACAGAAGGCAAGAAGTTCTTCAGGGTCAGCCGATGGTTGCAGACTTCAAAAGCAGATGGCCAGCTCTGTTCACTGCGAGAGAGGCAAGTGTGGTTAAAATGCATTTGGATGTTGCATGTAATTTATGTTTTGTAGTCCAAAACTAAAAGTACTATCTGTTGTTGGTTCCTGTATCACTGAAAATAGTAATGTGAAAGAGTAAGTACCATTTAATTTAGTAGGTTTTATGTATCAGGACATAAGAATCATCCGGATCCTACCTCGTCATAAAATGTTGTAAATACAGCCTCAGATGGCATTCTGTTAACACTTAAACCAAAACCTCTACTGTTATACAGGTACTCTGGTCTGCTTTTTTACAGGTCTACATTGAAGAGACATTTGTGCATTTGTTTTTTAAGCCTCTTTTAGAAGACACAACGTAGCGGTATATCAGAGTAATATTCCCGCAATGGTGTATCTTCTAAATGTGCCACTATGCCTTGGCGAAACGAGATATTGCTGCATTCTGTACCTGCAAGCTTCATAGTAATATTACCGCAATTTTGCTTCAATGCTGGACTTGTGAATGAAGTCTTTGCGCTACAGAGGGAGGTCTCCTGATGACATATGGAATGTGTGCTGGCCTCGGCTGACCAGGACATTCTCAGCTTTACCCACAAACGTTTATCAACCTGTGATTTTTTTTTTTTTAATTTGTTTTTTACACAGAAGGGATCAGTCTAATTGAGTGCTATGACTTTTCCTGGGTTCAGTGAATGCAACAGAGGCATGACTGTATGACCGATCAGACAGGCGTTGTGCTAAAACGGAGAATCCTCCACACTTTATTGTCAGACAGCTGGAGTTTAATCTAAGCTACCATTATTTAGAGTGGTTCCGAAAGAAAAGAGGGACTATTCTCGTCGTGTTTTAAAGCAGGCGCTGCGTCCGTCTGCCTCTTGCCTTCCTAACTGCAGCTCCTCGCCACAGACAGCTCATTGCACATTTTCTCCAGCTCGTAACTAACGGGTTAATTTGAGCAGCAGCATAAATCTCGAAAACACGCTCGATGGTTAAACATATGCGCAGCAGTATCACAAACATGTGGATCGCTTTCCTCTGAGGGTTTCTTAATATCTGTATTTATTGAAGTTTTTAAACCTAAAGTGATTTTAATTTAGTGTGTCATATTAGAAATGATTATAGGTTATTGCTTGAATGTTTATAGACCTGTTTACCGGTCTCTTCCGTCTGACGCTGTATACGCAACCCTGCACGTCACAGCCCGGGCGCCGCCCCTAGACCCCTCTTTATCCCGTCATGGCTTAATCTTTTGTGAAAAGCATCTGATGGCAGCATATTTCAGCCACAGCTAAGATTTTATAATTGACCAAAAGCTTCTCAGAAGCCGTCATCAATGACAGCACTGATGTCTGCATGGTCTTCTAAAAGCAGCTTTAGTCAGCTTGGATGTGAAGTGAGTGAAATATACAGTTGAGTCATAGCACTCAATTAATCAATGTATTTGTTCTCTATTGCAGATTGACAAGGAGTTTCTGCGAATCACCACAAAGCCTCTGCTATCTACTTTCTTTGCCGAGCTTGACCAAAACGCGCCACGCTTAATGGAAATCTTTCTGAGCAAAGGAGGGAGACCTGGAAAGAAAATAAGAGGTCTCATACTTGCCATCTCCAAGGTTTGTATTAGGATTGAGTAGACTTTGTCATAGGCAGCAAAAATAACTTTTATTTGGAGATGAAGTTGTCAATTTTGTTTCGGCTTAACAAATGGTACATGCCAGGCTCTAACCTAAAGAATAATTATGCAAGTTAACTGATTACCCTAGCTTTAAGAAAAATAGCCTGGTTTTGGCTCATATTATCTCCTCCTCTCCAGCATGACAACATCCATACCAGACGAGAATGCATCTTGAAGTCCTTGTGCATCTACCTAAACGAAGACTATGAGAAGTTAATAAAGGAGTACTTGGTGAGTCACTGTGACAGCATGTTGACTGTAACATTCTCATACAAATTGTGACGTTGCCTCAAATGCAACTGTACTAACACTTCTATACCTGTTTTATTTTAGCTGCTGAATTAGCATTTTCTCGAGTCCTGTACCCCTAAGTTACTCTTGCTACGTCCGACAAACAAATGGTTTCCTCTGCGCACCAACGGGTACCCAAATGTGTGAGCAGACATGCTTCATAATGTTCGGTACATTTACCTGGGAGTGGGGCCATCCACACTGTTTAATCCATTCACGTTGTTTTTGACTTTGTGAATGGAAAGAACACAACTCCTCCAGACACAATCTCTCGGGGTATCGGTGGGCACACCGCTTCACCATCTTGCTTGAGGTTAATGTTTGTCAGACACAGTAACGGTTGCTATAATGTGTAATTGGACAATGGCCCTTTTGGGGGAGGGCCCGGTGAGAGGTCAATTATGCCACCTCTTTTGACATGAGAGGTGTATTTTATAATTTATGTATTGGAGTAATTACTAACAACTACTTTAGTGGTGTGTAATTTTCTGTTTATTACTTTGACTACTTGGATTTTATGAACAGCATAAAAACAGTTATTTAAACAATCTCTTAAATTTTACTTTGTTGTCTTATATTTTTTCACGTAGGATACGGACAGCGAGGCAAAAAGCTGCATGGAGCAAACTGTGATGGGGGTGTACATCATCCAGAAGGAGGGTGCTGAACCTGAAGATGACCCAGAGGACATTGGTGTCCTGATTGAGGGTGTGGAGGCTCTCACTGATTTGGGTAACATTGCACAAGCATGTGCTCTGTTGTTTGGACTCATATACTGTTTGAACCTGAGCTACCCACCAGAACTTAAATGCACCTTTGAAGTCCTCCAGAAGATACTTTTAAATCTTGATGGACAAAAGCTCTCTTCAAAGGCACAGTTTCTGAAAAACAAGCTTATGGGGTGAGAGCACTTGAAAATGACTGATAGGTCTTGAATGGTTCATTGGTGCAATGGTGATTTCCAATATATAATGTTAATATTTGAGTTGTTTATATTTTGGCAGCACGGTGGCACGGTGGTTAGCACTGTTGCCGCACAGCAAGAAGGTCCTGAGTTCAATTCCACCATCAGGCCGGGGTCTTTCTGTGTGGAGTCTGCATGTTCTCCCCGTGTTTGCGTGGGTTCTCTCCGGGTACTCCGGCTTCCTCCCACCGTCCAAAGACATGCAGCTTGTGGGGATAGGTTAATTGGATAATCCAAATTGCCACTAGGTGTAAATGTGCGAGTGAATGTGAGTGCGAATGGTTGTTTGTCCCTGTGTGTTAGCCCTGCGACAGACTGGCGACCTGTCCAGGGCGTACCCCGCCTTCGCCCTATGACAGCTGGGATAGGCTCCAGCGCCCCCCGCGACCCTGAAAAGGATAAGCGGAAGTGAATGGATGGATGGATATTTTTTCTTTCATTTAAAAAATATTTTTTTTAAGTTTTTGGATTCTCTCTGTTGGGCAATTCACCTTTTATACAGCACTGCAGATGATTTTTGTTTGTCCTTATATAGATGGCTCAAAATGGATCAGAAGTACTGACAGAAGTACTGTTCTGTTAATTATTTTTCATTTAATTTCGAGTTTGCAGTATAGGTACTAATTCACACATACCATAATACTGTCATGTGTTGAATGAAGATATCATTGGAGTGCTTTAGTGCCCCCCTCTTTTTTTTTCTTTTTTTCCCCCCCTTTGTAGAACAAAGTCAACATTTTACAGAAACTGCATTGAGGGGTTTTTATCCATAATAGGTCGTATCTTACTGTCTAAAGCATAAGGACTTTCAAGACTCATATACCCCTGTTATTCAATTTTTACATCTCCAAAAATGATTATTATATTCAGCTTTATCTGGAAAAATAAAACGCATTATATACGCAAATCACAATTGGTTAAAGACTATGAAAATGGGGGCTTAAAAGCTTTAGACTTTGAATCCATTATTGCTGCATTCAGGCTCACATGGTTAAACGACTGCATTTCCTATCCTCAATCTGTGTGGTACCATATTCCAAACAAACTCTTTAATAAGGTCGGGGGGTTAGATTTTTTGCTCAAATGCGATTTTCTAAGATTCCTCTTAAGTTGTGTAGTTTAATAAGCAAGCTTTGGATTTTGGGAAACTAATTTTCACCCACAATTTTTCACCTCACAATTCTGTGATGTGGAATAATAGGGTTATAGCCATCAATAAGAAGTCTTTATTTAAATCAAACTGGTATGATAGGGTTGTATGTTTTATTTTTGATCTTCTTGACAAAAACGGAAACTTGCTATGTTACGAAGAATTTATTGATAAATATAAAAATGACGTTTCATTTAATAATTATAATAAGGCTTGTAAAGCGATACCCATACCGTTGTTAAATCTTATCGCAAATACTTTAAAGTATTCACATTTATCCAGTTGGAGAATTCCTGTATAAAAGGTTTAATTTAGAGTCCAACTCTTGTGTTTTCTGTTCTTCCGATCCAGAAACATTAGAGCATCTATTTTTCAAATGTCAGTATGTTAATGCTTTTTGGTTTGAAATATACTTTTGGGTGTCACTCAGAATTTCCAATATACCTTCTTTCACATCTAAGGATGTTCTTTACTTTATGGACAATCTGGATTCTAAAATCTCAGATGTTGTCAATTTTGTAATAGTGTTATGTAAGTATTTTATTCATTCATGTAAGTGGAAAAATACCTCTCCTCTGTTTACCGTCTTCTTGAATTACTTTTGTCATTATTTTAAGTCACTTAGGCTTATTTCTAATATAAATTAAAAAAAACTGCTGTACTATACTGTAAAATCACAAAGTACTTGCTATTCTGAATATTCCTGCCTGTGTCAAAAGGCCTATGTTCCTTATTATTATACCCTAGATATTTTTATTTTCTCCCTTTAAAGTTAAAATGACTTGCTTCATCAACATTATAATATAAATTGTTTCAATACTGGTCTGTTTCCTTGACTTGTTTTGTATATGATAATTTCTTTCAATAAAGGTTAAAAAAAAAAAAGATGGAAGAGCTTCCTGTCCCACAATGCACAGCGGTATCCGCGCTTAATAAATTGACACGAGACGCATGGTCTGCCTCTCAGTCAGCCGGAAGATGTGGTGCAGAAGGAGTAAAATTCAGTATGGTGAGGTCTGCTCAGTAAAGGCCCGTGCGGTGCGTTGACAAGGAAAAAGACTAAACAGAGTGTAATTTATCCATGCGACATGCGAGAATACTGCATTTAGAGAAATGACTCAATGCTCTAAACTAGCGGTTTTCTACTTTAACGCAAATTTGTGTTAAAACAGGACTCGAAAGTTTTATGACTGCGCAGAGCGGGTGTAGTGCAATGGCAGTCCGCGGTTACTTGGGGACTCTTGATGGGAGACAGCATCAAAAAATATGTGCAACAACCAGTCTGTGGGCTACTCCTGTGCGAGGAGCAACGTTACAATGTACGAAGAGAATAAGTACAGCGTGTTAAACAATGACGGATGTCTACTGTTACCACTCAGTATTTCTCATGCCGGACGTTTTTTAACTGGTTTCGCGCTTCTCTATTTCCCAGTGGGTTCAGTAGGCTGCAGTGGACACTTCTGCGGCACCGCCATGTTGTTACTACGGAACGGACACCACAGGCAGTGACTTTAGTTGGTAAGTCTTTTAGATTTAAAGTATTACGGTTAAGGCTTAACTGTGAGAAATCTGCTTTTGGGAATAAAACCTTTCCAAGAAAAACTAAATGATCAATTAGAAAGTGCTTTATTGGCTATTAAACGGCTATATGAAAGCCAGTCAATTAAAAAATTTGTGGGGGCAGGTCTATTCAAGACAACAAAATAAATCTTTCCCGTTTGCCTAATTAATTCTGTGTATAGCTTTTATAGTACTGAGTGACATGGGCAAGGAAAATGCCAATTGAAAGTGTTTAAACTAGATAAACTTTCCATTTTTGTAATGAGATTTTTTTTTTGGGGGGGGGGGGGGGGGGGTTCCCTTTGCAACTGTCTGTTTCAAAATAGATCTACATATTTCTCCATTGTTCTCACAAATATTCTGCCATAGAAGTCTGCTAGCGGAAGTAACTGTGCCAACATAAGAATAAATTGGCATGTTTGTGTGCTCCCTGACTTCAGTTTAGAAAATGGGGCTTGATGTGAATATGGTTTGTGCCATTGCATTATTTTTCCTTTGCGTTTTCACTTTAAAGTGGATCCCTTCTCAGATGATGTATGATTTTTGTCTTGAGTCTGAAGATGCAGACAAATTAAAAACGCCTTAAATGTGAACACTTTAAATGTGAGACTATCCTGATGTTGCATTCATGTTTTCTCTTGCAGGCATGCTGGCACCCAGTGTTAAACAAACATGATGGCTGAGTGTTGGCAATGGAATAGAACTACACACTGCTTGCCTTTAGGCGTAAAGGTAAATTTATTAATTCAGTTTATAGAAGTGTTCTGCATTGAACTATTTAGCAGTCTTGTCATGTTCACATCTTCAGACTCTTAGCTAGTGTAGTTAACAGGGACCAACTGATGCCACAGACTGACATCATTACAGCAGCTAGATGTTGCTGCTTACTCAGATTTTACTCCATCCAAAGTGGCATGAGTTTCAGATGGGGATGCACTGATCAGTCATTTGTGGAAGGGGAACATCCAGCCAGACACATTGGCTGGAAATTCTTGGACAATTCAAATCAGTTTCTTGGTGGGTGGTGTGTGGGAAATCTAAAGTTATTACACTGAGACTGACACTGGCCTGGCGCTGAGCATAAAGGCTGTTGTGAATAGATGAGATAATAGTGGTTGTGGTTGTGTTGCAGGCAGAGGATCTGTGGTACTGATATCTACAGACTGAAGGTGGGTCTCACTGACAACCTTTACTTGTATTTAAGTTTTTGCCCTGTATGCACTGATTATTGAATAATAACACATTATGCTGCAAGGAGCTCATGCTGACTGACTGTAGGTATGTGTGATGTACATGAAGGATGTAGAGTGTGGAGAAATGGTGTGAACCCAATCTTGTACTGCTCTGACAGAGACTGGCTCATCTCTGCTGGAGAATCTTAGTATTGGGAGAGAAAGTCAGGACTTTGGCACAGGTTTAAGTAAAAACCATTTACCAGAACCTGACTGAAGGCCTGAAACATGCTGCTGGTAATAGTTTAGTTACCTTCAGTGTGCAGATTGAATAATAGTAATACTTGTGCTTTGGTGTTGTGTGTCGACAGTGATCTGGACAGGCAGTTTTGGATGACTTTGGGATGCAACTGCTATCTTGGCTACATCGACCAGTTTCGGCAAATGTCATGTCAGGATGTGGAGTTCTGTCTGCATACCTCAACCTCACAGGGGCTTTAAATTTCAAGACAAGGGTTTTTATTTTATTTTCCTGTCTAATCCCTCATTTGAAGGTTTAAAACCAGATCTATCAAAATGTTTGCCTTTTTAATGTCTGTTAATCGAAACAGCAGCATCAATAGGTAATATTGAACACACATTTTACACTGGAGTACAGCAAGTGTACATTTTGAGTTGGATAATTCTGAGGTTATCTTGCAACTGAGCTCAATGATTAAGAGATGCAAGTTTTCCATGTGGCGTTTTGAAGAGAAAAGATGGCTGTAAATTCTGGTTTGGAAAAATGAAGCAAATGCTGAAATCCCTTAAACCAACATTCTGTCTGAAAGCCACCAAATGTCAATTGCTAGGTTTGCAGATTATGAGAAACGGCTTTCTAGTAAACTCTTTACTGCTAAGTTTATGGCATCACTCATTTGGGGTCATAACAAAAACAGCAAGATGATGTGGTGCTGAAGTCTGATTATACAATGGTACAAGCATTAATGTACAGGAGGCTAAATAACAAATGCATGAATTGTTCCTCTCATTTTGGCTGAATATTTGTCATCTGTCTGTTTTATTGGCCTAGATGTAATGTTGTACCACTGTCATTTTTTGGGTATAATTTCCAAACTCCAGATGGTGATGGAATCATCTTTATTTGAGAAATGTACTTAAACCTTTTTGTCCCTACTTTCTGTGTTTTCAAGCTACCCCTTTAAAAGGTGAATAAACTGAACAAGAAATGTGTCATTGCTTTTATAAATGCCTAAATGGAACAAGACATTTGATGTTTGTGATAAATTTATATTTGAAGGTTCCTGAGTACTGCAATTGTAGGGGGGAGAAAAACAAACTTTGGCACAACTGTGTTCACCCCCCCAGTAGGGCTGTTCGATATAACGATATATATCGCATGACGATATTAAAAACGTCTATCGTTTCATTTTACGCCATCATTTGTTTCGTGGTGTCGCAAAATAAACTGTTTACGGCAATATTTTTTTCATCATTCTGATGGTCACTGTAGTGGCTATATTAATTTCTTAAAGTTCTTTCTTTCTCTTATATTTAATATAACCACACTACAGACAAGCACTTGTTTTTATGCGTTGTCGTTAGCAACAACGACGGTAAAACCACGGCGTGTCCGCTTGTTTATTTTCCACATAAACCTTTCACAATAAAGCTCAAGGTCCTGTTGAGACTTTTCAAAATAAACTGAATCACGTGAAAGATGCAGAGTATTTACGGATGAGAAGCAAAAAAGAGCCGTCAGGTGCTAAAAAAATAAACCTTAGACTCACACGTTAGAACAGGCTTTTCCCCGCAGCACGCTGTGTAATAAATACAAAGAAAACGGCGGCCGTTACAACCTATGTCTAAAAATGTAGTTTCATGCATCAGTTAAAACACTCGACTCTAGGTCCCTGATGCCCAGCTGGAAACACTTCACGCAAGTCGAGCTGCCCGAGATTCACAGAATTTACAGAAAATGTTGCATTTTTGTGATTTATATCGTTATTGACGATAGATGTCTTAATATCGGGATATGAGATTTTGGTCATATCGCACAGCCCTACCCCCCAGTAAACCAACCATAAAACCAACTGGACTACACGCTGGCAAAGGCATACAACTCTGATTAAATCAAAGATAATTATCTGTATAGCGTTATAGTAGTGATCATGATAACATTTTTTAAGCTGTTTTAATGTAGTTTGAATTTAAAACCTTCATATCTACGACCACATTTTGAAACCAATTTAACTACACTACTTTGGGTTAAAATTAAGATTGGCGGCTGCTGCTAGCAGGTTTGTTAGTGATAATCTACACTGATTATTTAATGCAACTTATTTGAGCTTGTTCCGTGTGGTGACTGTTGTCACTCTGTTGCCTGTTATTAAAAGTTTCATTTAGCGTGTGACTGGAGCAACAGCCTTCCTGATCTGAACCCAAATGGTGTTTGGTTATTGGACTTCTGTGCAAATCAGTTTGTATCAAATTGAACAGCATGTTCAAACATGTCCCTAAGTGCATGTGGCACCAGATATGCAGTTTTTTTTTTTTTTAGACACTTATAGAAAGTGAAGAGAGGAGCTGAGCTGTCAACTGATTAACATCTGATGGTGGGTTGGATCAGGTGGACTTTTGGACTGCCTCAAAGTAATTCTGGCAAGCTATCATGCAACTCAGGAGGGGATAACAGTGCTGTACTCACACGGTGTATGATAGGGATGGGTTACTGCTTAATTCAGTTGAGGATATAGTCAGGAGGTGGAAGGAACTTTGAGGATTCCACTAATATTATTATTATTATTTTTTTGTAAGAGGAAATGGGGTCTGGGTATGAGGGGGCTAACTCGCCCATCGGTGGGGGTGGGTGTCACCTCAGTAGTTAAACAGTTACTTTGTGGTCAAGCCCCGGGACGGTAGTGCTGTGCAGATGGACACGCTTTTAAGACATTACATGAAAATCTGGGGTGGTGGTTCCCATCCGGAGGGTGTGCTCCAGGGATCACACTCCTCAGCTTCTCTGGGAGGCTCTATGCCAGAGTACAGGAGATGAGGGTTTAAGGAGGAGTGTAAGGGGTCTTGTTCAAGAGTCAGGGGAGCTCCTTTGAAGCTGCAGTGATAAAGATGCTGGACTGGTCTGTCATGATGAAGCAAGAACTGACCGTTCTTGATTTACTGGTTGGTCTATGTCCCTACCCCCACCTATGGTCATGAATTCTGGCTACAGACTTAAAAGTACAAAATTGCAGATACAAGACATTAACAGGTGATACCACATATGTCAGGTTGGGACAGTTTACCCCTGAGCCATCTTTTTTTTTTTATACAGCCAAGTGCTTGGTGACCTTCCTCGCCATAGTGAGAACAGTTACTGTTACTATAGCTATATTGTCTTTCTCTGTGGTGATCTGCTTTGCAATGGGTAATGTTAAATAAACTGGCTCTTATATAGCACTTTTCTACTAGTGATTTAAAAAATATATATATATATATATTCACACGCACACACATTGCGATGTGCTCATTAAAGAGTTGGCACTAAAGAGAGTTTTGAGGGTCGTAAGCTTCATTCAGCACCATGTCTGAATTGCATTATTGAGACTGACGTAACAGTGCAAACATGCTTACATGTCATAACTAGTTAACAGTCAGAATGATATTTTCCCGGGCCAAGGGAGTCTGAACAGACATGTCCGAAACTTGGATAATAAATAGAATCAGTAGGATAATATTATTAATCAAGGCAGGGAGGGTGTTTTCTCTTCTCTGTTCTCTTCCAGGGAAAGGATACGAGACAAAGTCGGATGTGAACTGAGAGACTCATAGGGAGCCAGCAGAACTGCCACATCACTTCCGGGAGAAGAGAGTCATAATAATACTTGTTGGGGTATAAAACTGTACAGCCCAATCCAGGGTCATCCTTTTAGTGAAAACAGCTGTCCTCATCCCCTGAATTACGATAAGAGTTCTGACACTGGACCCATAGATTTGGCAGTCTGGAACAGTTTATCAGCAGAGAGAGTGAGTAGGAGGCCCACACAGAGCTTCTCCTCTCACCATACACCGTTGCTGCTTCTGTCTTCCTTGCACTTGGTCACTCAGTGTCAGCTCCTGTACAGGTTTTGCCTTGCGATTGATGAATTGAGCACAAAGCAGTGTTTACTTCATATCGATTATTACTAGGTGTGACACATGGACAAAACATCTCCTGCAATGAGCAGTTACATCTTTTTTTTTTTTCTGGCAACAGAAGCAGGCCTAGACGACAGCCAGCAAGCAGAAACTGTATGTTTTTGTTTCATATATGACTATTGAACATTTGGTTTTGTGTGTCCATAACTAAAAGGTCCAGCTTTTATGAATAGAGAACTAATTATTTTTTCACTCACTGTGTTTTTTATACACAACTCTGCATTTAATCATTAGTTATTATTAATCTTTGGCTCTCTTCTACAGTGTGTTGTTTGTCTTGTCTTCCTGGCTGCCTGTCCATGAGCCTGGTTCTGCCGGAGCTTTCTTCTTGTTAAAAGCGAGTTTTTACTTCCCGTTTGCTCAAAGAGGTTGTTGTTGTTGTTGTTATTGTAGGATATTTACCTTACAATCCAATGCCTTAAAGTGACTGTTGTGAGTTCACACCATATAAATAAATGTAAATTGAATTAACAGTGTTGTCCAGAAATGTGACTGATTTGCAAAGAATTTGCTTGATTCAATACTGTATTCAAATTTATTATATTAAAGTTGCTTATAGCAAAAATTCTGCCTTTTTAGATAAAATATTATTTAGTCATAATTTAGCATTTTGCAGTTCTTTCAGTGTTTTTTCGTTTGGATTTGTGTGTCTGTCTGTTAGTTGTTCAATTTTTCACTCAATATTGTGTTCCAATTTTTTTCCTGTTTTTTTTTTCTTTTATGGGAAGTTAATGATTTTTTTTCTACCCTAATTAGTGCTCTTTCTAGAAGTAAAGATCATTGGTTTGAATAAAGTTAGCCAAGTCTTTATAAATCTGTCATATCTGGGGGTTATTAAACTGCCATGTGGATGATGATTTAAAATGGGTTCTGTATATGGAAACATAATGATAGAATATTTTCTGTAAGTTTCTTTTTTTTTTTCAATAATAGAATTGCTTGTAGGAAAACAATCCAGTTGTGAAAATGATTGATGTATGGCAGAGAAAAAAAAAATACAATCCATGTTTTTTACATTTTTGAGTCCCCGTTGCCAAGACCAAAATCCTTCATATTTTCCTTTCTTTTGACGTATTCTACATGCCTTAGAGTTGCTGATCTACTTGAGTGATTTACTAAATGTTTAATACAGTGTTAAAATCTCCTCCAAAAATGATTTTTGAATTTGCAATAAAATCAGATATTTCAGAGAAAACTGTAAGAACAAAAGCCAGGTCATCATTGTAGATGTCCATACAGATATATATATATGTCATTTCTAAACATACTAGTTTTCTTTAGAAAGCATGAGATATTTCTATTTGCACACAATAACAGAATAATTTCAGGACAAAAAAATGTTCAGGCTCAATATTATTGGCCCCCTGAAAAATTAACCTTTTTATTGAGGCATAGCACAAACCACTGCAGTGCAATGACCAGCTTTAACATTGTAATGGTTAAAGCTTGAAAATCAAGTTGAAACTGAGGGTTATCTTCCAATTTACACACAGCATAAAAACTTCAGCATGGCTTTGAGCTGTCACGGAGAAAGTATCATGCCCAAAACAACCCCCCCCCCCCCCCCCCCCCCAGAAAAAAGTTTTTGATGCTCACAGAGCAGAAGGATTTGCAAAGTTATCACAACATTTCCAAGTGTGCAGAACTAAAGGCAGCACTATCATCAAGAAATTCAAAGAGAGCTACACAGCAGAACACACCTGGCAGAGGTAGGAAGTGAAAAATGATGCAAAAATGATTTTTCAGTGGTGAGTTCATGTCTGTTGTTCTCAAAACTGGATGTTTGAAGCTTACCAATCTACACTTGTAAGAAGCGATCCCATGCTCAACCCCAAAGTTACCTGGATAAGATAAAATCCCGCTTTGTATGACAGGGCTCTGCCCACTGATACCTAACCAATCTAACCAAAGGCAGAAGACTTTTACCAGTTCAGGGTATTTTCAGTATAAAAATGATAATAGAACCAAAACACGTTAAAGAATAATAATTCAAAATTCTTTAATAGTTGCGGTGTGGACTGTAAGGTACCTGTTACAGGGTACTGTATTATTATCTATATCATCACTATGAAGGATGATTTAAATAAATGTTTAAATTACACGCGTAGATAATGAATATAAATAAACCAATGGAAATTGAGAAATCAATCAATCAGCACATACATATATTCGAACATAACGCTTAGTGTTGGTATTATGGAGTAGAAAGAAAATTAGAGCAACAATGCAAGCGGGGGGAAGGGGCAGCTCTTCTAGAGCTTTTTGTCAGCAATATTTCAGTTTTGCTCAAAAAAGATTTGTATAATGCTAAGTAGCTTTATGAAATGGGCTATAATGAAATAAACGTTTGATATTAGGTAACAAAATAAAACAAAACAAATAAAACAAAAAAACGGGCGGGGGCGGGTAGGTGGACAGAATCGGGCGGAGGAAGGTCTGAAGACGGAGGCGGAGTTTTGGGCTTCTTTGGGTTTTTTTTTTTTTTTTTTGACGCCGAGTAACTTGCTCTGAGAGGAGCGTTGAAAGTGCCAAAGGAGAAGGTGTAAGGTAAAGGTAAGCTGCTGTCACCGTTTATTCGTGTATACCAAATAGCAGCTTCCGCTGTGCAGAGTCCGTGCCAGCGCTGTTCTCATTAGGAAAATGCTTACTTGGCAAAAGTAAAAGGGATGAACGTGTCTATCACGAGTTTCAGCCTCCTGCCAACGTCTGAGACGCATAAACAGAAAAATCTAGCAGACCTAAAGCGACAAAGCTGCGCTCAGTGCTGCAGAATCTCGTAGTCGGAAATTTTACGCTCACTTTCTGACTTCTTGTACTTTTAAGTGCTACACCAGTATAGTTTAAAACGCTTGTAAAATTACCATTTGCGTTAGAGTAAGACTAGAAAATTCCGTGTTCTGCTGCACATCTTCCATCACATCACAGATTAACGCATATGAAAAATGAAGTGTATTAGTAGTAGCTGAAATTAAAATTTACCTTTGCGGAACTGTTTGTAGTAAATTTAAGATGTAAGATGTACTATTATTAGCTCTGAAGTTAATCAAAAATGTCTGGGGTTTGGTGCTTCTGTCACTTGATTATCGTTTAAGAACAGAGCACCCATAGCTGGTTCGTAATCTATACATTAGCCTGTAGAGCTCTGGGCTCAACAGCCCTTCTGTCTTGATATCATGACATTTTGATAGGATGGATTTTCATGATAACCAAACCAGTCTTATGACCTTTTCTTCCAGATCTATTGAGTGGAGTGTGGGGATAGATAAGCAAGCTCCTCAGCTTCCTTTGTATGCTATACTAAAATGTTGGTTTGTCAGTAGCATGTTGCAAATATTAAAAAAGGAGAAGTAAACTGGGATTGACTAACATGGAGAAATCTGTAGAGAAGGTATACAGCATTTTGAACATATGCCATCTTTGGTCTTAAGTGGAACCTGCAACATTTTGCAAGCTGTAGTTCATAAAGTTGTGCAATGTCAGTTTATGGCTCCACACTTCATGGCTTTAAAGTGAAACGCACACTTGTGTTCTTCTGTCCAAGGTGCGCTGAAGTGGGACGTGGTCCTCTCTCTTCATCCCTCTCCCTCAACCTGCCATCATGTCTCGGTACCTGAAGCATTTCACTGCTGTGGGGGACCAGCATGTGGTCCATAGCGACGAGGAAGAACTGCATGTTTCCAGTGAGGAGTTGAGTCCGGCTACGGGACAGCTTCCAGTGACGTTAACATTTAGGGATTCATTCAAGAGGCTATACAGCTCAGAACGTTTCCAGGTATGTTGCTGTAGTCTTTTCAGAAAATGTACCAAAGAAACAGTTGTCTGAGCTTTCCAGTCTGCCAAAGCTACTAAGCTATTACAATGACAGAAAAATATAAGGGTGGGCAAACGATTCCAGGAAGAGTCCATAAAAATAAAAAAATGTATGCAGTGTAACTTTGTTTGAGCTTCTGTTCGAGATCATCATCTCAGTCATGTCTGGACAGCTTTTAAAGCGGCTGCTATTGTTTTGGAGATTTGGAGAAACAGAATTTCAGGAGTGGGACCATGCCGCCATACACGCTCCTTATGGTTCTCATCTATATAGGTTCCCCCAGTCCTACAAACTGTTCATTCTCGTTTACGTGCCTTTATCGAAGTTTTGTTCTGACCAGTGGGGTGGCTTTAGCTCAGGAGGTAGAGGAGGTCATCTTCTAATCAGAAGCTTGGTGGTTTTATCCCTGGCTGAATAGTCCACAGTTTCCAAGCCCGTAACAAGTGTTTCAGAGGATTCCTCATCATTTTTTGAATATTGGCTGGATTATGCCATAGAACAGTGAAACACAGGTATTCAATGGGCTATGCAGAAATAGCGTCCTTTTAACTGTAGCAGTTTATAATCCAGCTATTTTTCCATGTTTGTCCTCTATAAAGTGCAGCAAAAGACAAGAAAGTTTAAAGCAAGAGGACCTTATTTTCTTTTCAGAAAAAGGATGAACTGAGGTGCTGCACAATGTCAGATATTAGATTTAGTTCAACTACAACTGGTTTTGAGCTCAAGTACCTTCCACCAGAGTTTTTTCTTTTACTTTGAAAACTGTAATAGAAGCTGACATTATAACTGTCTCTGCTTGCAGGTGTTGGTTGTGTGTTTGGTAATCCTGGATGCCATCTTTGTCTTGGCTGAGTTGCTTATAGATCTGGCTGTCATCAAGCTAGAGCATGGCCACATTGCTCCAGAGGCAAGCAACTTTTTTTCACAGTCTAAGAAACATCCCATGGGTATTACTGAGATTTTACTACACCGTTATGTGTTTGGCAGGTTTTTCACTACCTGAGCTTGGCTATTCTCACCTTCTTCATGTTGGAGCTGGCTGGGAAGATGTTTGCATACCGCTTGGAATTCTTCCTGCACAAATTTGAGGTGTTTGATGGTTTTGTGGTGATAGTGTCTTTCATCTTGGACATTGTCTTCATCTTCCATGAGGACGCCTTTGATGGGATAGGTCTTCTGATCCTGCTCCGACTCTGGAGGGTAGCCAGGATTATCAACGGTCAGTGCCACTCTGTAGTGTTCACAGGAAGTGGATGAAATGATAAACCAACGGTCATGGCTCTGATTATTTAATCAGGTCATCAATTTGTAATTGTTCAGACTTATCCAAATAATACTGATGCAACGACATCACATGTCTCTGAGTTCCTCTTGCCTCCTCTCTTTTATGATCGTCTTCATTTACATTCACATTTTGATTGTCCGCTATTTTGCCTTCCTTCATGTTCAAATTGCTAACAGAATACATTTTTATCTTGCTGCAAAGCAGATTGGGAATGTAAAATACATTAGATGTCACTATTCAGAAAGCACAAGATTTTTTTCACATTGTTGTATTTGCAGGTTTTGTTTTTTGGTTTTATATGAGATCAAAATTACTGATGTTAAGTTCCAAATGTCATGATTAGCAGGGCAAAGTTTAAAAATGCTGACCATTTTTTATTTTGTTGTAGGAATCCTAGTGTCAGTGAAGACCCGTGCAGACCAGAAGATTCACAAGCTGAAGGAAAGCTATGACCACCTGGTTCAAAGAGTCACTGAGCTACAAGAGCGCAATGATAAACTGGTGATGTCTTACGTTGCAAATTTGGTCAAATATTCATGAAGATTACTGCTGCTAATGGCAGGCTTGGACTACTTGTCTTGTGAGATGCTTAGTGTGTCAGGAATCTTTCACCCCTGCACAGCGATTACAGATTACTGCCTGGTTACCGAAAAGTCAGTTTCTTTTCTTATCTTGTTTTGTGTGACGTTATCTAGAGAATGAAGTCCCAGTGACACACTTCCTGACCATAAAAATACTGGTCTCATTCCTCAGCCTCCTAGTAGATGCACCTATGGTATAAATTCAAAAATCCTCAGATTTTCAGAAAAACTGACCTCTGACCTTGATTGGTTAATGTCACTGGGCTACAAGCTTGTCTGAGAGTTTTAGTAGATGCCCTCGTGCTACTTAGCCTTGTTCTTGTGTTCACAAAATCTGACCTTGACCTTGAGGACGAGGTCACTCAGGTTCTTAGTAGAGATGTCACCTCATTCACTGCTTCAGGATTCAACTTCGAGAGTTTTCCGGAAGTGTGGTAAAGTCAGAAAAGCTTCATACTTTAGATTCACTCCTTCTGGTGTGAGGACAGAGAGGTGACTCTTTTAGTAGCATTATTAGGGAGCTAAAGTGAACCAATATGAGCCAAACTCATAACGAAAGCAAACTCTGTAAAGTTGACCTTTTCTTTTTTTAAAGCTTTGTTTAGTTCTAGTCACTCTTTCATTCTGTTTTTTAATGTTAATGAGCTCACAGTTACAGTAGGATAACATTATCCTTAGTTAGCTTGCCTCTTAAAACAAATTAAAACACCAAGTTCCCAAATGGACAGTCCCAGTGGGGGAACTCTTTAGGCCTGGAATTCCACAAAAACTGTGCAGTAATGATGGCAGATCGTTCACAACACACTCAGTCCTCCTTTGGATTTCAGGCAGTAGAAGGCAGAACTGCCAAAGTGTAATTATGCTGACTGAGTGATGAATACAGTTACTGATAAAATCTCCATGCACATTAGGTCAGTATCAGAATCTTCATTGGCATTGTAGCAGTAAAACAGCTAAGAAGATACAGACACTCAATAAAATTAAGTAAAAAATATATAAATTATATACACAGTATATATTCAAATGCATCTATAAACAAAACCAGTACTGTTGTCTGTTATTTCCTTTCTTGTTGAAGAAGTGGTGACTGTTATTCTGTGCCATGGGGAATATCAGATATATTTATTCTAACTTAATTATTTCACTTTGTCTGTTTTGTAAATTTCACAGCAGTAATACAGAAAGGTGTGTCTGTTATTTAGCTATTTAGGCTTCACTCCTTGTTGTATGATCCACTTCGAAAGTCTTCATATTGTTACTCAGAAGGCTTAAGTATGTGGCACGAAGGCTTACAGTGAGTAACAAGGTGATTCTTATCTGTGTTTGTAGGCACAAGAGAACGACAACCTGAAAGCCCTCCTCAAGAAGCACGGCATAGATGTCTAACTCAACAAGCTCACTGCTGCAGAGCTACTTGTACCCACATGCTACAGAACATTTAATGGTTTAGTACTAACTGCACTGAGATTTAATGTCATCATTCCTGTCCTTGTGGTGATGGAGACAAATTAAGGGACTGCACTTGCATCATGAATTTCCAGTATATATATGTTAGTGATTTTCATGCCATAAAGCCTAAAGCACCTGTAAATAAGTGAAATGCAGAATGATAAACTTGTACATAAAACTACATCTTAATGTGATTTTGGAGTTCTGTATGATCTGTTAGAACAAATTTAAACCATTGATTTCAAGAACTGAGAAATGAATGTGAAACCATGTATTAAATTTTATTATAAAAAAGGGAAAACTCACATGTACATTATTCACACAATACACAGTTCCAGACTGATGGTCCAATAATAGTACTAGTGATGACCACACACTGTACCAGTGTTTATGGGGACGCTTAAATAAGTGAAAGCTGCAGTTGGATCAAACAAAAGGGAAGAAGAAGTCAAAGGGCAGTTTGGCATTGATGGTAGGTGTGGCCCTGTAACCAGGAAGAGCAGCAGCAGATACTGGGATGAAGGCCACTGAGCTTCTGATTGGAAGGATACTGCTGCCTCTGGACAACAGGGTCTGTGTGAGAATACACACAGTACAAATGATTCTCTATGCTTGCAGTTTTTTTTCTGCTATAAATGCTCCGACAGAAATTATGTCTTACCAAACTGCTGGTGTTGCTCTGAATTACTTCTTTGATGCTCACAATCTGTGCTTGAGGATTCATGAAGGATCCGTAATTGGTCCATTTAATTTCTAAGTGCAGTGACAATGGGATGCTGCAACTTGGAGCTTCCTACAAGTCAAAAACATGATGCTTGACAGTGAATTCACTTCTGTTTAAGACCTCAGACCTCAATTTAGATCATCATGAAGTGATCTAAGACAGTGCAATGACAGTGATCATCGTAAGATACTGTGCCCCTTGTATGACCTCACTCACTGTGGGATTGAAGTTGGTCTTGATTTGCACCCAGTCCAGGAGATTGTCCAGGCGGGAGTTTCCAAAGGAAGCCACATAATAAGGATAGTTAAATCCTCTCAAAATTCCTAGAAGCTCTTGCGAGACAATAGTGCAATTTACACCATCTTCCAACCTGCAGGATCGAAAAAAGTTGCCATCAGAAATTTTAAAGAAAAAACAGACAGCGTTTGTTACATTAAGTGTGATAAATAAAATGTGAGGATGATGTGCCTTAACAGGCAGCCAGACACAGAGTCTTGACCAAAGAGGACAGGTGAGCGCTGATGTGGACCCTGCAGACAGTCCTGGTCCTCAGTGCTGAGGAGCAGAGACAGAGTGTCTCTGAGGTCAATGCTTCTGACAATCCCAGTGGAGAGGAATGTTATGGACAAATCCTAGTTCTTAGAGAACATCAAAACATTACACATCTTTCATCAACCACTGAAATTCAGTTTAATTTATAGAGCTTCAGTTTACAACAACAATTGTCTCTGTGTGTTTCACATAATAAGGTAAGGAGCCAACAACAGTACATGATCAGATGATGCCCTACAGGCAGCACTCGGTGATAGCGGGAAGGAAGAACCCTCTTTTAACAGAAAGTTCCAACAAAATCATACTCTGCCACGGCTAGTTAGGGGTTGATAGTAAAGCGCATGGAGAGACCATGGACGCTGAACAAATTTTTAAAAAGAAAGACACAGGAGAGATAAAACAAAAGTTATGACATGCAGTAGTGGCACATAAACGCCTGGGAAATGAAAAAGGATAATGGAGAACTGTCCTGGGAAAGTTTTCAACTAGCACGTGCCTATATTTTGTATCTTTCTTTATCTTAAAAGTAGAGAAAGTGTCTGTCTCCTGAACCTAAACTGAGCTAAAAGCTCTTCCTCCCTTTTGACTTTTAGAAACTCTGAACCACAAGCCAGTCTGAAATCTCGCAGCAAATTTTCATACTTAAAATTTTTTGAAATATTAATGGGAAATTAATATTTCAAAAAAATTGATTTTTACTTATAGTTTTAATATTTTATTATAAAACTTTTTTTTAAACAAAAAAATTGTTATCTTATTTATTTGTTTTTACGCTAACAGAAATGGGCTTGCAGTAGTACAACAATGAGGGAAATCTGTCATTTATCCAGATAAAGGATATTCGGCTGTTCTTGTTCCAGACACAAGCGGCAATCCGACCACATAACCTGGATTTCCGCTGTAGTGGACATTCACGTCCCCCCCATCTGCCTGTTTAGGAGGCACAAAACACAGAGCATTACTCAGATTTAGTGAAGGGTCAAGGAGTAACATGTTTTCCTAAATTACTAAACACTTTTTGCAGTCTTTCTCAGAAGGAAGAAATGTAGAGCAATTAAAACTAACAAATCTGTGAAACCAACAAATCCCCTCATTCTAAGAGCACCTGATTTGATCTCTACCAGTGAATAGCTGCGGAAGTACACAACACAGAGACAGAAGACAAGCTGGCAATCATAGTTTTGAAGTCAAACCTTTTTGGTTCCAAAGTAATATAACTACAAGCTGTGTTGAACCTATTCTGCTTCCCTTGTTTACTGTCACATACAGTGGTGAATGTTCATTAAAATGCTCAAAGTTTCAGATAATTAGGATATGTACAGGTAAACTCAAACATCCCACTTTTGTCCTTAACATCATCATCTCATGTACACAATTCTGGCAAAGCAGCCTCACCCACACGCTACTTAAATAAGGATATTTTAGCCAGCTTTTGTGAGGGGCTAAAACATTTGTGACTGATTGTTCCAAAATAAAAATATGACTTTACGATTTCCCCATGCAGAGAAAAAAACCATTACACATAGATAGGTTTGTTTGAATATACTACCTGGATGTACGTGACCTGAAACTCCTGTTCCAAATGCAGCACAGCTTCAGTTACAAATCCAAGCACCACAGACACCGTTGCATTTTCTATCTTACCATGTGGGTTGTACTTTATCACATAGAGAACCTGAGGAGACATAATTTTCTAATTACACACTTTCAATTAACTTATTTTTGCATATAACTTTTAAATAGGGAGAAGTGTTGGGGTGGTTAACAAATAAAGACTTAGTATTGCTTAGATTGCTTCATTTAGATGTAAGGGAATGGCACCAGACATGGAAATACAATTAGGTGCACGCGTCACTGGAAAAGCATAAGATGTTTCCCTTTTGGAAAGTTGATTGTGTTTTTGGGGACAGCTACGAGACAGCACAATTGTCCCAGAAACTTCTATGCAGGATTCTTAGAGTGCCATCACTTTTCCTTAAATAACATCTCTGGATAAACTGAGGATACTGATTTATATGATAGTGGTAATTAGACTTGTTCTTGTTTTTTGTTTTGTTTTTAATATGATTTTCTAATGTGTCATATATTAGCTAACATTGGCACTGACAATTCAAGGTGGATGAATTGCCTCAATGTACTTTCACATCCCACCTCCAAATATAACTGACAACAGAGGCATGTCTGGGCGTGCGTGCCTATGTCCAGACTTTTGCATCTCTCTGAAATGACTGCGTGCCTGTGTGTTTGTGTGGAGTGGCTACATGGACTCGTGATAATCATCATCCAGAAAAGAGAAAACAGGAAGAGGAAATTTCTGACTATTGCACACAATTTTAAACCAGAGTGTAATGTGGTCACATCTGAAGACTTTACTTTTCAGAAAAAAAAATCTTCTGTGTTTATGGAGGGCACAGCAAAGAAGTCAACACAGATAGGTGTGATATTTTCTACAGGAGAAAAAACAAAGTGGATGACTCAGTAGAACTAAATGTCACGAATTAACAACATTACAGGATGTATCACTGTATAATATATTTATGCTATATTTATTAAACTATGTTATGTAACTCAATCAACATTGTATGCTAATGGATGTCAAATATGTATGTCAACCGTTTCTTCATGCTGGAAGTGAGAAATAAACTCCAGTGTGTGTGACTCACCTTCAGCACCACATTACCACAGAGGGTGAGGTTGATGAGAACAGGACTGATGTTTTCTCCACCTGTGATCTTCAGCTCAGTCTGAGTGTGATCTGCAGACTGTAGGATGACTGAAGACACCACCACAGGAACAACCTCCAGCAACAGCAGGGACTCATATCAGTTAAGCATTTTTTCTTCATTTAGATTTGTTCACACTTGTTATAACTGTGTTTCTGAACTTCTGACACATTAAAACTATTGTACTACAATACAGAATGCGCCAATGGCTGTCTAACATGATAACATTTTTAAACAGCACACCATGCTGCAAATACTACTCAGTAAATAGTAATCTAAAACACAACTGTGTTCTGAATGTTAATGTGAAAATAAGTGATTACTAGTTGCTCTTTAGGAACTGAGCAGAAAGTTGTGCCACTGTTCCTGTCACTGCATTGCAGCACTTAACCTCAAGTTTGTTTGTGCAACTTACAACATGTAGCAACATCAAAGGAGACACAATCAGGAGAAGCTGTCAGCTGTCTGTCTTACTAAATGTCCTGGTCTACCTAAGGGTGTTTGGCATGGGAAGATTCTGAACATAGATTTTATCACCTCTTTGGTTATTTTATGCATTACATACCACCATGAGTTTATCTGAGCCAGGTTTTATATTAATATTACTGAGTTGGCAGTGCATTAAAGGATTTTAGTGGGCATCAAAACCAAATTTAGGGGTGTACAGTCATGGTTAAAATAAATAAACTTTACATATTATACCATATTGATTATGTATTTAACAAAAATTAAGACATTTTGCTCGTCCAGAGGATTAAGCTGATTGTTAACACGATGATAAGGAGAAAAAAAATCAGCAACTCTTGTTGCCTATCATTCTGGGACGTGTTATGAAGGCCATTGCAAAACAATCTAAAATTGAAATATTTGTCACAGGAGCAAACATTCAAGGTACTTTCTAATTTTCCCAGAACTGGATGCCCCAGCAAATTCACCCCAAGGTCAGAACCTGCAATGCTCACAGAAATTCAAGAGCTACAGTGCTATGAAAAAAATTGTTAGATTTATTATTTGTCACGTTTCAGATCATGAAATGAAATGTATTATTTTTCTGCGTGTTGGGTCAGTTTTTGCTAAATTATATTGTATTTACCTAATTTTAAACTTGGTAAAGTTTTTTATAATGTCAATCTGTAGTCTTAGAAGTTGCATAGGGTATATTTTATACCATGACTGTAGCTTTAATGGAAACAGCTGGAAATTAGGTGCAATGGTAGTATCAAAAAGTATAAAGGAATATAAATCTTCACATCACAGAGAATCTTTCTACAGCTTTGTTTGCTTAATCAACTAATCTTGCAAATACATATGTACACAAACACAAATGTTTAAAACTCAGTGCCACTGACACAAGCAATTAAAAGATATGTGAATGTGTCATTAATCTGTGTTCTATTATGTAAGCTCAAACAACCATTGTGAAATCTACTTGCTTGTCATGTAATAATTCTGTGTGTATCTCTTTTTCTTCGTTGCTTCAATTTAATAAAAATATCTCTGAGAAAAAAAACTTAGTGCCTATTATACATTCACAAAGCTAATGTATATAGGTTGTTTGTTTTGTCAGATTAACTGTTTATAACATCTACACTGTTTTTAATGAACACATTTAAGAGTCTGTGACCTCATCTTGTTAACTTGGATTTTTTTTTCAATTTATCAGTTAACTAATAAATTAGTACAGTTAGTATGTTTAACTCTGATAAACATACTAACTGTTTCAGAGTTAAACAAATAGAGAAAGGTCAGGATACTTACTGCTGCATCTGTGCTCATATCCTGTCAAGCACAAAACATTTCACTTTAAACTTTTTAATTAATGATCTATATTTACACTATATATAGTTAAGGAACACAAAACAGGTGTGCATGCTGTTCATTAGTTGCAATTCAAATTCAATGACATTATAATTCCTGGGCGTATAGTGAACTTCACCTCAACAATACACTGTATTAAAGAGTGGATTTTTAAGAGCCAACCAGTGTGTAGCTCAGTAAATGTGAGACTCACACTAAACAGCTGGGTGTCAGTGTAGCTATCCATGCTGAGGGCTGGCAGGTGGCCGCAGTCCTGATCCAGGACCACGCGACGGGAGCACCGACTGCTTTGATCCTTTAGGAAAGCTGCAAATCAAACCAGGAAAGCTAAAACAACATCATTCATACTGATGAAAAAGCCTCTCATCCTTTTCATAAAGCTTTACAGGATGTCAACAAAGAAACTGCTGTTCAATAAGAAAGTGACAGTAAATATGCAAACTCTGGGCATAAGTAAAGACTGACACTTTTTTTTAAGGAGACTGGGATGAGAAAGAGAATGGCTGCATAGTATAGTGGTTAACACATTCATTTTTCAGTGATATTTGTTAAATATCACAATGCTCCAAAAAATGAAAGTAACACGTTTTAAGCAGATTATGGCATCTAGTCAATTAAACTAGATGGGATACTGATCTGTTCAGTTAAGGAGCAGAGAGAGTTGCTGTTAACGAAATTACAGGTGCACTTAAAGACAACAATGAGACAACTCCCAAAACAGGTGTGGGTTTTTTATGTGGAGGCCTCTGGCAGTTTTTCTCTCCTCATGTTTTGTGACTGTTCTTTCACTGCATTGGACTAGAGTCATTCTCACTACTGATAACACTAGGCTAGACCTTGCAGAGGTTGCCCAAGTAGTCCAACTCCACCAGGATGGTATGTCAATATGTGCCATTACCAGAAGGTTTTTTGTGTCTCCGGTGGCCTGGGGACCCAACGTCCTCTAGTGGATCCTGCACTCAGTGCCATGTATCCTGACTGGGAGTTGCCATAGAATACCAGAATTGGCAGGTCTACCACTGGTGCCCAGTGCTTTACACACAGTAGAACAGGTTTATGCTGGGCACATGTGATAGATATGAAAGAAGCTTTGGAGAACATTATACTGCCTGTAACATCGTTCAGCACAACTGGTTTGGTGGTGGGTCAGTGATGGTCTGCATAAGCACATCAATGGATTGATGCACAGACCTCTACAGGCGAGGCAAGGGCGTCCTGATTGTAGAGAAAGATTTAATCCAGGATGAAATCTTTGGACCCACTGTCACACCGTATGCTGATACAGTAAGTCCTGTTTTTTACTTCATGTTTCAGTCCATCCCATACTGCCAGGTTTTACCTCAGACTGTCCAGGAGCTCAGTGAGGCCCAGGTTAAGATCTGGAAGGAGATCCCCTAGGACACCAACCACTGTTTCATTACAAGCACGCCCCGACGTTGTCAGGCATGCATACAAACACATGCGGGCGATGCCAGCTTCTGAGTAATATTCTTAGATGCTGCAATGAAATTTTTGCCACATGACTTTTTCACTTTGATTTTTGGGTTGTCTTTGAATTCTCTAGGTTGATAATTTTGCATCAAATGACATGGCCTCATTTCATTCTTTACACTTGGTCAGTCAACATCAGTACAGATATCCAGCCAGATTTTGTTTTGGTCTCCCCAACATTTAAAAGGAGCAACTTTTTATTTTGAAGGCAAAAAGCCTCCATTTCCAGTTTGCATTACCTGCTTCAGTTTCACTACCACATGGGGAGTAGTTTGCAAATTGCAAATGTTTACAACATTAAAGAACTCTGGATAGGATTGAGTGACACTAAGTGGTGAGTTTACAGGCTGCAGAAAAAACTAATTCCCCCTCTCTTTTCAAGTGTCCAGGTAAATCTACAGTGGTCAGTGGAAACACTGCTACTCATATTTAAAAGTGATGATGTCATAATAATGAATACATCTTAATTTCTATAATTTACAAGTACAAAGGCATTACCTGCAGGACTGTTATCCACACAATCAGCAGTGACACCGGGAGCTGGCAGTTGCAAGATCTCTCTCTGTCCAGCTGCCCCTGCCGTCACAATCACATCCCCATACTGAAAAGCCAAAGCATCAGCAGAGAATGAACAGACAGGAAAATGGCAAGTTCAGACTCACCTATGAAGGAGTGCACTGAGTGTTCTTACTGAGTTTCTTTGAAAACAAGTTCCTCACATGTTCTGGACTAAACATACCTTCATATGTTAATGATAGTCCATAGAAGAAAAAAAATCACTGACTGATTTGATGTGGACAAACGCACACTTACTGATACTACATGAGCAATAAGCAGTTACTCCTTTCAAACAGAGGCTCACCTGATATCCACCCGAGGTCTGGAGGTTTACAGAGGACACCTGGTTAACCTTCTCTAAACCGAAAATATAGCTGGTGAATTGTTTAAAAAGCGACACAAAGTTGCTGTCAGTTGGCAGAGCAGGAGAGGGATACGACAGTCCATCAACTCCTGCAGATAAAAAGAAACTAGCTGACATGAGCTTTGTAGTCCAAAATAGTCATTAAGGAAGCTATTATACATAATATTGTAAATAACAAACTGTTAAATTTGCCTTTTTTAACTTTACCAAACTTATGTGCAAATGTTTTCTTGAAGCGTTTACTCTAACGCTCCATAAAAGTCCATTTGCTCACTTACGGTTTTGTGACTCAATGCAGAAGATGTCGTAGTTGGTCTCCTTCTGAACAGATGATTGCAGCTCTGAATAACCATCTGCTGCTCTCCTTAAAGAATAGAATGCTACATCATGGCTGCACATCTGCTTGCTGCCACTGCAAAGTGATTAAAGACAAAGAAGAAGCTCATTACTATGGACATGCAGACAAATGCAAATGTTTTGCTGAATTATTTGCTCTACTGGGAAACATTTTTATGGATTTCATCTTTTAGCAAGAGAAGACCAAGTGTTGCCATTTGTTTACTGTTGCTTTGATAAGGTCAGTGCAGTGTGCATGAACATTTCCACAGTCAGCTGTCCATAAGTAGGACAACAAGCATACAAACCACTGAATGTTTTCACTCAGTAATAACATTTCTTAAAAGTTTAACTTTTAAACTGTTAGGTTGATGGTCAGTTTGGGTGATTAATGGTTCTTCTACAAGTCACATTTATGAGTTTTTCTGTAGCTGAAGTTGACCCTCAATAACAAACAGTTGTTTTAATTGAGTGTTTTTTTTAGTCCTATTAAAGGAAGTGCATTAGGCTATGGAAAGAAAGCAGGGCTAAAATTTGATGTGTTTGGACTATTTAATATTTGGGGGCATGTGTGCATGTAAACTGTTTTTTACAATTTGGCCAAAGCAGCCAACATTTCTCTCAGTGAACTCAGGTGGAGTGATGTTTTTCTATTGTGGACGACAGCAACACACACGATCAAAGCCACTACAAAGCCAATAAGAGTCCTTTATTAAACCACTTGTTTAACAAGCTGAAACTTAAAGAAATGCTTACTTTGCTCCTGTTTGCATCAACCACTGTTTTTAAATATAAAATACAGCAATACCACACACTGGCACATAAAAAAATTCTAACAAAATCTGTCTATATCCAAGCAAACTATTTATTATACAACACAGAGCCAAGAGGAGAAAAATCTATTTTTGTGAACTGCCACTGTAGCCCATTAGTAGAAAAAGAGAAGTTTTCAGCTGGACTTCTACATACCTCACAGTGGGATATGAGCAACTCGTGAACAGAGGCACATCCTCACTACACACTCTGTCACAACAGCAGTTGATGTCACATACATCCATGTGCTCATCGCAGGGACATAACCTGTCAGCTGACACACACACAAACATACACAGGTCAGATAGTTCATATTTTCTAGATGATGAACAGTCTTAATGCATTCAATACATTACAAATGGTACAAATGTAAAACAGCAGTTGTGTGTACAACTAGGTTTAATGTTCAAGCCATTAATAAACACAAGAGGCAACATATTAGGAAAACCTTTAAGCATAATGTAGTTCATTTTGTCCACACCCTATTTGATCACATTTTAATTCATGCTAAACACATAAATAAAACTGATATCACAGGAGAGGATTGGGAATGAGCTTGCACTGGAGCTCTTACTCTGACTAATTGTGAACAACTGGTCAGTGGGACTTGGTGTTAAATGCTGACAAGCTCAATAATTATTTAGAAAATATGTACTAAATTCAGAGAGGTTAAAGGATCACTGTAAAGGAGGGTAAAACATTTTGGGAAGAGGTAACATGTCAGAATATTATTTCAAAATAAATTTAACAACTTTGGAGTTCAGAATGGATCTTATTAAAAATAAAGAAACACCAAAATCTCAGAATGTGTACGTTATGTAGAAGTAATGTCAGAGCAGTCGTATTATTCATACACAGGTCTATGTGTCAGCGCATGTGCATGCTCTCCTTAAACAAAGAGTCTGTATATACCTGGCATTAATGAGCATCCCAAGTTTTGATCTATCCGAATGAAAACATAAAATACCACAAGATCAGATCAAACGCCACGTTAAAATATCTTCATTTAACATTTTCCTTACTACCTCTGAGAGAACAGATATCCTAGTTACAGTTGTATAATGGGTTTGGGTTTAATTTGAATGTGTTCACATCTAAGGGACCGAAAGTAGCTGGCAAACTGAATTACCTAAAAGCTATTTTAGTGGACAAAGAAAAACAGTGAACATGTGCTAAAAACGGGGGGACTGGGGTAGAAACTGGGGTTAAATCACAGCGACAAGTTACCACTGGTGAGAGGAGTGGGTAGGTGCCCGGAGACTGGCAGGGGCACGGCAGGCAGGTTCGGCATCTCGGTGCTGTAGCTCGGAGCTGTGGTCGTGCTCTCAGACACTGGAGGCTGTGTACGCGGATAACTCTCAGTAACATTATAAATAAAATTGTAGGTATCAAAAACGGTCGTATTAAAGTCGCTCTCTGTTGTGTTTAAAGTAACGACAGTAAGCAAGAGAAATAAATAGAAGAACTTTGGATCGCACTTGACTACAGTTGTGACCGCCATGGTTATTTAATCGTTGCTATGGTTCTTCTTCTTCTGTTGCTGCTGCTGCTTCTTCTATGGCCCTTAATGGCGGGTGGCAAACCAATTGTAAGTAATTTACCGCCACCTAGTGGGTATCGCTTCTTTTTGGTAATGCTGCGTGTACGGGTTTCCGCCCGCATTATCGCCACCTTTCATCGGTGTACAGATCTGCCAAATGTTTGGTTGAATTGATGGTGGATTATCAACGTTTGACAGCTGAGTCTGGTGAGAGGATAAACTGAAATCACTGTGCAAACACACATTTATAATTATTTATTTTATTTATAATTAGCAACTGTTATGACTGCTACAACGTTAACCCATTTTTGTGAAGCTAAGTCAGTTCCAATGGTCACTCAGTTCCCTTGTCATCATCCAACTGACACCAGTGTTTTCAAATAAATGTAGTTAATGGGTATTAACTAGGAAGTTGTGATTCACTACATCTATCTGACAGCAACAGTTCACTAACTGAATTAGGTCATCCTGGGACTAAAACCAGGATGCTGGTCTGAGTGTCATCGTTGTCCAGACAGGACTCCAGTTCTTCTGCCAAAAGCCAGTACACCTTGCTG
Organism: Pelmatolapia mariae; assembly: GCF_036321145.2. Lineage (NCBI taxonomy): Eukaryota > Metazoa > Chordata > Actinopteri > Cichliformes > Cichlidae > Pelmatolapia > Pelmatolapia mariae. The sequence goes on along the minus strand of NC_086228.1, from coordinate 32,314,807 downwards.
CTTCCCAAGGTTTGACTTGTAACTCCAGGCACCGTGGCTAACAGGCCTGGCCAAAGAGCAATCCATGTTTGTCCAGGACTGCTTATTTTTGGTATTTGGGTATATTTAACCTGGTCCTCATATCTGAAGGCTGCTCCCCTGCCCCCCAATGTGCCACTTGGGAACCTGGTAGATGTGTCGCCATAAAATCGAAACTATAAAGTGTTTTCAGTTTCAAGTCGGATCCCCTGATCTCCTCTGATATGATGGTCCTATAACATTGCTCTAGACTCTGTGAGAGATGTATAATCAGAGTAATGAAGTAATCAATCATCAGACCTTCACAATGACCAACTTACACCAAGCTGACAGGGTTTGAAATTTGTTGCAGTGCAGATTAAAGGAAAGGTTGCTGAAACTGTGGGTATTGCCTTAAGGGTGTTGAAAATGCCCTAAACCAAACTTGTAACAGGTCTAAAGGATACTTTTTAATAGGAAAAAGAAGGAATAAAAAAGCTTATTAGTCTGTTGTAATGACATCACCATTAAACCATCGAAGAGTTCAAATTATATTTTAGTGGTAGATTAAAAAATGTTTTAAAATTCAGTGACTGAAGTCCATTTCTTCAGTGTGTCTTTACTTTGAGCATCTTCTTCACCAAAACTTCTCCATCAAACCACCAGGAAATAAAGTTTGCTTGGTCAGATTACGAGCTTAAATCACCTTTTCATCCACAAGATGGCGACACAGAACAACAAAACACAAGTTTCAGTATCCTGCACAGCGGGCATTTCCAAAGGACAGAAACAACAGAACGAAGGAATATGAGAGAAATAATATTATTATTATTAATTATTAATATGTTATGAATGTTGTCATTATTAATAGAATGATAACACAATATTAGTACATGGGAATACTAATACTGTCTCCTCACCTAAACAGAAGAATTAGTATAGTTGGGAGTGGAATTCAGCAGGTGGGGGAAGCTCGGTTGTACTGACTCAACACAAAGAAAAAAAAAATCACAACAAACAAAACTTTCTATTGAGAGCTGAAGTAGATTTTCTTTGCACACAGGCCAGCTGTGACCAGCAAGCCTGTGCTTACGCTCCTCTGAAGTTTACTGGTCTTTGTGGATTTGCACAGCTGAATTCAACAAGATGTAAGCAGATGTTTTATGGGATATCTTGGCTTTCCCACACTGGCAGTATCCACTTGCCATAATGGTGGAATCTAATAAAAGAATCTCATCATCATCAGCTTGAATCCAAAGTTTAAATTAAGCTGTGCCACTCTTGATCTAACCTAACTCTGACCATGAACACCACAACCACCGAGCACCAAGCCAACAGTGTTTTACTATAAATTTAAAGGAAAGCTAACCTATTTATCCCACACTCACCTGCCCTGTATTTTCATGCAACCTTCAATAGAGTTTGTTTTGAAGGATGTTTCACAACATGAAAAAACACAACTTCACATTCTATACAACGTCAGATTTAAAAATTAGGACATTACGTGTAAGCATTAAATTTCCAGTTTATCAAATACCACTGAGCATTTTTCCTCTCCTGTCCTGTTTTACTTCTTGCTCCATCACCGAGTGAAATTAATCACACTCTCTCCTCTCCCCAGGAAATACAGCAGCTGTACCTTACTAGCTTCAGTTAGCTATTTTTGTTTGTTCAGCTATTCGTTCAGCTGAGGGTTAATATATACAGAAATTTTCAAACTTCATGTTTGAGGAGTTTTGAGTGCTATAGAGATAAACAAATCTTCAAAGCAAAAAATGTATGATTCTGGCTTACAATGCCAGGAGTGGGGAAGAATTGCAGAGTTGCTTCTCCTGGGCTGCTTCTGCAATAGAAAGTGAGCAAATTAGAGGCGTGTGAAACCATATGTTTTAAAGATATTAGTGTGTAATAGTGATCTTGTTAAGCTTGTAATTATGCCGGTTACATAATTAAATTTTCCAGGACAGCTGGAGAGAGCAAAGGATGGTGTAAAGTTACCCCAAAGTTGGACAACATCAGCTGAAGGGGTACAGCAAATGTTTGTGTACCTGAATGTTCACTTGTTTGGTGGGATATCGTGTCAGTTGTTGAAGGATTTGTTTAAAAAAAAAAACGATGTAAGAGCCAGAAGTGCAGCCAGACGCTGCTCATTTTACATTTTTGCCTGTTTCTTCAGTTTTTCCCTCCATGCTTCAAAGGTAGAACTAAAAATCTCGAATTTGGACTCAAGACCAGACCAAAGCACAGATTTCCACTGGTTTAATGTCCATTCCTTGTGATTCTTGGCCCAAACAAATCTCCTCTGCTTGTTGCTTTTCATTAGTCGTGGTTTCTTAGCTATTTGACCATAAAGGCCTGATTCACACAGTCTCCTCTGAACAGTTGATGTAGAGATGTGTCTGCTACTGAAACTCTGTGTGGCATTTATCTGAGCTCTAATCTGAGCTGCTGTTAACTTGTGATTTCTGAGGCTGGTGACTAGGATGAATTTATCCTCAGCACCAGAGGTGACTCATTGTCTTCCTTTCCTGGGATGGTTCTCATGTGAGCCAGTTTCATCGTGACTACACCATATGAGGCTCATTGAGAGAAGGCCAAGGGTTTGCAGCGCTGTCAGCAAAGCAAATCTAAAATATAAGACATACTTAGAGTTATTTATCATTTTTTCTTTGCTACATATTTCCATATATCTTGCTTCATATATTTGATGTCTTCAGTATGTGCTTCAATGTAGAAAGTAGTAAAATAAAGAAAAAACATTAAATGGAAAGGGGTGTCCAAACCTTTGACTGGTAGTGTACCTGCAAAGGGTGGCCCATCATCAAATTAAACCCTATGCATTAAAAACGGGATGCCACTTAAAATCATATATTTTTGGCAATATAGTGTGTCTTGTAACACTTAGCTGTGTAACTGTTAAATTAGTTTAAAGTTTCAATATCAACATCTGGGTAGAATGAAGAAATTCAGAGAAGCTGCTATGTGATCACTTAATGACCACATGATTTATTTAATAAGCAGTTTGCTTCCTAATTAATGCTCTAATTAGATTTTCTTCCTCTCAGTGCCACAAATCTTGCTCTCTTTCTATCTCTCACCTCATGTGTGCTGTACATGTAAACTTCGCTGAATAATCTGTGTGTCTGTCATTCAGTGGCCATTCCCCAATATACACACAAAAGTAAAACAAACACACCTTGACCTTTACCATCCATACTGCAGGTATGCCTTTCCTGAGAGCTCAATATTAACCACAAAATCACATGACCCACACTGCTTTAATGACCACTCCGAATTGATTAATGACTGTGAGTGGTATGACTATGAGGAGCAGGAGAATAGTCTAGTATAACAGGAAATGCAAGTTGCATGAGCCCAGTACGGTGCTGAGGAAAGAGGGTGTCAGAGGTCACAGAGACAGCTACAGTGGAGTCAATCACAGATTAACAAGAGAAGCCTAGAGAGAGTGTACAGTAGATGGTAAAGGTAATTGGCTATGTATCACAGGCCTTCAAGCTGGCAGTAGTTAAACCGTTACTTAAAAAGCCATCTTTCCGGCACCGTTGTATTTTTCACTCTGTTGTATATAGCATTTGTATTCTATTTTTATCCTATTGTATATTTTATTCTATTTTATTCTACTGTATATAGTATTCTATTTTTATTCTATTCTGTACAGTTGTGTACTCTATTTATTCTTATTTTATTTTATTCTAATTGTCCTTCATAACTTTTGCACTGTCCACTTCCTGCTGTGACAAAACAAATTTCCCACGTGTGGGACTAATAAAGGTTATCTTATCTTATCTTATCTTATCTTATCACTTGACCCAGCTTTCTCCAACCTACGTGTTATCTCAAAAAAAAATTTTAAAGGGTAGTTGTAAAACAGCTTACTGATCATCTGCAGAGGCAGGTTTACTTGAAGAGTCAGGGTCAGTCAGGTTTCAGAGCTCATCACAGCACAGAAGCAGCATTAGTGAAAGTTACAAATGATCTTCTTATGGCCTCTGACAGTGAACTCATCTCTGCGCTTGTCCTGCTTGACCTCAGTGCAGTGTTCGATACTATTGACCACAATTTTTTATTACAGTATTAGAGCACGCTGTAGGTATTAAAGGTACTGCACTGCCGTGGTTTGTATCATATCTATCTACAAGACTCCAATTTGTTCATGTAAATGGAGAGTCCTCTTCACACACTTAGCTTAATTATGGAGTTCCACAGGGTTCTGTGCTAGGACCAATTCTGTTTTCATTATACAAGCTTCCCTTTGGCAGTATCATTAGAAGGCATAGCATACATTTTTATTGCTATGCAGAAGGCATGGCACTTTATCTATCCATGATAACGCACAACAATTAAACTGCAGGAATGTCTCAAAGTCATAAAGACCTCGATGACCTTAAATTCAAATAAAACTAAGGTTATTGTACTTGAACCTAAAAATCTTGCGGTATCTAGCCAGATCCTTACTCTGGATGGCACTACCTTGGATTTCAGACACTGTGAGGAATCTTGAAGTTGTTTTTGGCTAGGATATATCATTCAATGCACTATTAAACAAATATTTAGGACTTGTTTCTTGCATTTATGCAATATCATCAAAATGAGAAAAATCCCGTCTCAGAGTGATGAAGAAAAACTAGTCCATACATTTATTATGTCTAGGCTGGACTTTTCTAATTCATAATTATAAGGATGTCCTAAAAAGTCCCTGAAAAGCCTTCAGTTGATCCAAAATTCTCCAGCAAGAGTACTGATAAAAAGACAGAGCACATTTCTCCTTTACTGGCTTCTCTTCAACTCTCTGTTAAATCCAGAATTGAATTCAAAATCATGTTGGGGGCTTTTTTCATTAAAACCTTATTGAATTTGGAAGGAGTACAACAAAAATATGGGCTAATGTAGAGTACAACCCATACCGGCTCGGACGTTGCCCTGATTAACAAGGTCCTTGTCAAGTTTTGAGGAACTAGAACACCCTGATGGGAAGTGGTCTACTGAACAAGATGGCAAGATGGCATCGGTGGGCAAGGGATGAAATTAGCTGTTGGAATGCCGCTATGCAAGTAACCCCAGCAAAAGGGGTTATGTGAATAGGATGAGGAACCTATGGAATGGCAAAACAACTAGTAGCTCAGTGTTCCAACATTTGGAAGAAGGAACTGCTCTCACGGCTAGAGTTGATGAGGCACAACACACATGCTACGGCAAGGTGGAGCCAGGACAACAAGTCATGGGGGAGATATCATCACCCCACACCCAAGATTGGGTACCAAGCCCCAAGGGCAATGGAAGAAGGATTGTTGAGTGTGAGAGGAACTGACCGGTTACCAAGACTACACGAAGTACCCTCTGAAGATCTACTAGATCAGCGGTTCCCAAAGTGTGGGGCAGAGCTATTGCAGGGGGGGCGCGGTATGAAAAGTGAAAAAAAAAAAAAAAAAAGAATGCTTGGAAACTGCTAGCATAATGGACAGATTTTTGACAGGGCTCCCACACAAACGCAAAGCAGGAGATGAAGCATCACCAAATATGTTTCCAAACCAACTTCCTTCCAAGCCAAAGACTAGAAAATATGATGAAGCATATCTTCCCTTTGGCTCACCAAATTTGGACAATGGAAGCAACCTAAGTTCTTCCATTAAGCATGTTCATCAAACTCTGAAATTTAAGACACTCTGGAAAATGAATTCTGAGTTGAATTACTCTGAGATCAGCAAATCTGAGCTTCCTGGTCCAGAACAGCTTATTCAAGTTAATTTACCTAAGCAAACTATAATTAAGGGTGCTTCAATACTTGAAGTCTCATTAGAATGGTTTTATCTTTGCTTCGTGTTGTCAGCTTTGTGCTCATACATAAAAACTGCGTCCTCATTAAAACTATATGAGAATGAGGAAAACCCTCAGGTGGACCCAGACCCCCTGGACAGAACTCATAGGTCTCAGCAAAGTCCTTCCAGACAACCAAAGAATATCCAGGTTTCTAATTTAGTGGTGAAAGTAATGTTTCAGTCATGACTCCTGTGGAATCTTCAGTGTTAGTTAATGTTAAACTGATTACCTATAAACTATATCCAGACATTCAAATAACATATTCTTCACAATGACAAAGACAAAAACTTCCTCAAACTTAAACCTCTCCAACAAAGGATGTTTAATTTACTTAACTGGCTTAACTTTTGAAATCTGGCAACTATGTCCGTGTTTTACATACAGTTTTGTCTGTTAATAAGTGGCTATGCAGAGACATCTAGTGGATTTTAGAGTAAAGTGCAGCTTAAAAAGAAATGCCACTGCAAAACCTGGGCTGTAGGTGCCCTTCGATGTGTTTGTCCCACTGTGTCCTGAGCTACAAATCTGCTGTATTTCACAGATACCTGCCTATGAATGTCTTTAACTCCCTATACAAAGCGCGTATATCTATGTGTTTCTAGTGTATCATGTCAAGGTGCTACACAGCTCCACCTCTACTTCTCTAATCCTCTCAGTCTGCACGTCTCTGTGTCTATGTCTCCATCTATCTGCTCAATTATCTGTGTATCTCTCATCAGGTCATCTTTTCTACTGTCTACTGCCTTCAAACACGAGCCCTCCCGCCTTCCCTGCTACCAGTGTCCTTCACAGGTGCATAAACACATGAGAAACTTATACTGTATCTCAGCAGATTTTCCTTATCCTTCTGTATTTCTGTAAATGTGTACACTAAACTTGTGGATTCCTACTTTAGAAACAGGACCTCACACAACCTTCCATCTTTCTTTTATAAAGACATGGAAGTACCTCAAAACTAAGCAGAACAGTAAAGTGCAGCAATTGGAATATTAACATTATCTGGACATCTTGTTCTCTCCACCTTCCTGCATCTGTCTGTCAGTCTGTCATCTCTCAGTCCTGATAACATCATGTTATCTGCTCTTCAAATTAAAACACCAGCCATATGCCCTTCATCAAGGTACACCATCATATACCTGCTCAGTGTGTATTTGACCTTTATTAAAAGACAGAATCGTCACTGTCTTGCAACAAAGGTCAGAGGATGGTTCATTGTAAGGGTATTGGCCTTGGGTAAAATAAATTTTCTTTCCCTTTCCTTCCCTCTTTTTTTTTTTTTTAGAATTTCCTTTGATGTCACAGAGACAACTCTGTTTTCAGGGCTAGACTTAGAAATAAGAATCCCAACAAGGACCAGCAAGCATTTTTAATCTTAAATATGGTCCCAAACCCATCTCAATGAATTGGCTATGTACCACAGGCCATCAATCTGGCACTTGACTCAGCTGCCTTAACTAAGGTCCTAGTAGAGCTCAGTGCAGCATTTGACCATAATAGTTTATTACAGCGATTAGAACATGCCGTAGGTTTAAAGGTACTGCACTGCAGTGGTTTGTATCATGTCTATCTAATAGACTCCAGTTTGGTCATGTAAATGGAGAGCCCTCTTCACACACTAAGAGTTCTGTGCTTGGACCAACTCTGCTTACCTTATACATGTTCCCCTTAGGCAGTATCATCAGAAGGCATAGCATATATTTTTACTACTATGCAGATGATACCCAACTTTATCAATCCATGAAGCCAGATAACACACACCAATTAGATAAACTGCAGGAATGTCTTAAAGACCTGGATGACCTCTAATTTTCTGCTTCTGCTTTTCATATTTATTTTCAGATAAAACTGAGGTTATTGTTCTTGGCTCTAAAAATCATATATAATAATGATGATGATAATAATAATAACAATAATAATAATAATAATAATAACACCAAGGTAACCTTACAATAGTACAAAAAGTAAATAAATAAATAAAAACAAATATAAACAAGGTAAATGAAAAAAACCAAGCATGAAAGTATAAAAGCTAAACAAGGTAAAAATAGACTAAGATGGAATCATGGTGAAGGGTATGTGCATTCCAAAGTCTTGGGGCAGAACAACTAAAGGCTCTGAGTCCCATGGAAGTCATGCGAGCAGGTGGAACAGACAGAAGGGAAGCTGAAGAAGAGTAGAGTGTACGAGGGGGTGAGTACATATGGAGAAGATCAGATATATAAATATATAAACTGTTTATTTTTGATAAATGATATAGAAGGGCTGGATCAGGTTATCCTGATCCCCTCATTAAGCAGCAATAGGTCTAGGCTGCTGGGTGCTTCGTTATGATGCAGTGAGTGTTTCTTCTTCACTCATCTCTTTTTTCGCTCACTAGGTTTCTTGCTGTTAAAAGGGCATATTTTATATATTATACTCTTCCTCCAAGGGTGGCTGGCCTCTCCCTTAGAGATAGGGTGAGAAGTTCGGCCATCTGGGAGGGGCTCAGAGTAGAGCCGCTGCTCCTCCACATCGAAAGGAGCCAGTTGAGGTGGTTCAGATATCTGACAAGGATGCCTCCTGGGTGAGGTATTCCAGGCATGTCCCACTGGAAGGAGGCCCCAGGACAGACCCAGGACACACGGGAGAGATTCTATCTCTCGGCTGGCCTGGGAATGGGTGGATGTTCCACCGGACAAGCTGGAAGTGGTCGGGGAGAGGGAGGTCTGGGCTTCTCTGCTTAGGCTGCTGCCCCCACGGCCTTGCCCCGGATAAGTGGAAGAAGATGGATGGATGGATGGCTATTAGCTGACCTATTTGGTATATATCAACATGGTGTGCAGTGTGTCCATAAACTGCCAAACAATGTCCTTATAAATGCTTGCTTGCATGGGGTTGTCTGATTGTTGGGGTTTTCTCTGTGTTATTATAGGGTCTTTACCTTACAATATAAAGTACCTGCAATTTTCTGTGATTTGGTGCTATATAAATAGAATTGGATTTAATTCTCTGCCGCTCCTGGCTTCCTCATGCAGTACATAAGTTCCTCTCTTGACCCCCTGTGCTTTCTCTATAATAGGGTGTCACGATGACACAAAGGTAAAGTGCAGTCCTTCTGGCCTTCTCTATCAACATTCTCAAAACAAAGACTGGATACGTAGTGTTTTCACTGATTATCACCTCTCTTCTTAATTTAGCCCATGGCCCCATGGTTCATCAGTTTTATACTTAAGTAGTTACTACATCTCTGCACATCACTCTACCTCTCTCTTGACCTCCACAATTCATATTGATAATTTGAAACAAATGAGTTCTAATTTGAATTTTTTCCTTTGCATCCCTTCCTTAATAATAACTTCTCGACATCCACTCTTCCCCCTGGGATCATTTCTGATGGGCCAACAAGGAGGTGGATAAACCAAAGGGCTCACTGCATTTCTTATGGATTTGAGAATCACCTTTTTGGCTCAAAAGTCATTGTCATTTTTGTAAATTTAACTAAAATCAGTTCTTTCCTGTGTTGTCTTTCATGTGTCGACACAACACTGGTCCTTCCCTTGGGTTTGGTACCCCTTTAAGCTTGAAAAATGTATTACATTAAAAGAAAAAACATTCCTCTGAAAATGAAAGTGAAAAAAGCAGTTAATGTTGGAAACACCTTCAGAAAGCTTGTAGAACTATTATTATTCAAGATAACTTAAAAAGAAATCTAAGAAATTATTAATCTTGGGGAAATGGGAGGTATTAGTTTTAATCTATTAATCCCTAAGGAAATTATGCAGTTATAGTTGCTCCAAGAAAATAACAGCAACAGACTGAACTAAATTAAATAATACAACATATTGTATTACAAAATATAAGAAATAGTTCTAATATATACAAAAAGCCCAATTATAAATATCCAGAATATTACAGAGGTGAATTTTTTATTTTTTTATTTAGTCCTTTATTTATCCAGGTAAAAAAAATCTCATTGAGATTAAAAATCTAATTTCCAAGAGACACCTGGCATATATAAGATTTACATTTTACTCTAAAATGTAACATTTTGTTATCTGTTATTTTCACAATAGAGCATGTGCAAAAGGGTGTAACTATTTCACTGGGCACTGTGCATTATATGGTTGAGTTGTACAGGCACGAAGGATTTTTTGTGTCGTTCTCAAGACTCTTCCACAGTACTGTAGTCCATGAAGACTTCCACATTCAGCTCACTGAAGTTTAATTCTTTATCTGACATCCATCTTAAGGTTTTGGGTTTGAATCTTGTACCTTCTCCAAGAACTTCACTTTCCTCACACAGATCCTCACACTGTATACAAGGGCACTTGGTGATTATGCAAATTCCCCAGGAACCTAGTCCTATTGCTGGATACCTAGGGGGTGGTTCAGGGTCACCTGATATAGCCCTAACAATTGCTTTATGAAAAAGGAGAAGTTTTCAAATTGGGCCCTATCTTGCATTTTACTTAAAAATGCTAGAAATCAAAAGTCTGCGTTCAGAGAATGAAGAGTCCTTTATGGTACTATGAGGTCTGTGAGATATGATGGAGCCTTATTTGTACTAGTACTGTAACTTCTTTTAAAGCCAGACATGATGAGCAAGCCGTCAATCTGAGAAAATGAGGCAGACTGCATGCTCAGACACTCAAAATCTATTACAATACAGATAATGAAAATACTTTGTTTGAGGGTTCAACAATACACTAACTAATATCAGGAGATGACTGATTCAAACCTTCAGTACAATGCAAGCAAAACTGGATCTTATAGATACATTAGTAAAAGAACTTGGGTAGTGAAAGGTATGAGGCCATATTTTCAAGACAGACTAACTTGTTTAATTAAATCTGAGTTGATTTTTCTTTACACTACTTTTCCTTTGTGTTTGTGTCTGTGAAAGGCTCCATACTGTAAACAAAGGCATCTGTTGTAAAAACCTTCCAAATAAAATATGTGGTAGCACTTGCTGTGGTGACTACTTTTGAATTAGGGAGTAGCTGAAAGTTGCTTTTTTTTTGTGCACGTGACATTTCCAGGCCACACTCTATACCAGTTGATGACAGTAATGTACCATGGGGCAGGTGTACAGCCCACTGTGAGCCCCAGTACTAGCGTGAAATGTGGGGCACATGTTTACTGCAACCATGGGGCTTGGGTATCCAGCCTAATGTGAGCCCTGGTACGTGCATGAAATGTGGGGCACATCTGGGCATTGCACTGTGGGGCCCAAGTGGGGCCTCAGTCCACATCTAGAGTGGGAGCATACATGTTGCAGTCCTACAGTGGTCTCACTGTGGGCCCCTCTGCTTAGTGTGGGTCACGGTAAGATCACTGTTGGGCTGCCCCATGGACTACTCCACTTCCGCCTCTCATATATCTGTCACCAGCTCCAAGGAGTATATTTACTGGAGATAACTGCCTTTACACACTAATCATCAAACTTTCTTTTGACAATCAGTGGAAGTTAAGCGTGTCTTACAGACAATCTGCATTGTATTGATCTGTTTAATAAATACATAATCAGTCACACTGCATCATTCCCATCAAATCAGTGGTGAGCACACCACAATATTGACGAACTATGTCCGATTTTTAATATTAGGACAATATGAGCCACATATACCGGTCTACCTTTAATATACATAGAGTAGAAGAAGACATATTCATATCATATTCAGTCTATCAAAGGTGAATTATCCATCATAACAAAGACCTTGGGTTTGCCAGATTTGCTTCCAGTTATTACTGGTTATTACTGAAATAAAATAAATATGAAAACCCAACTTCTGATTTATCCTCAGCAGCTGGGTGTGCAGAGCTCAGCTCATTTCAATCACAAACAGCAGCATCTTGATTTACACCAGCCACAGTTTTAATAGAGCTAGCCATGGTCAAATTTAAACTAACCCGATTAATCAACTAAACATTCAATAGCTCCCATTCAGCAGCCAGGCAGAAAGCACACGCACCTTCCCAATATGAATTTTCCGGGAGATTTCTCTATTGATCGACAGACAAATGATTTGTGAGATACATTGTGCGGAAATCAATAGAGAGCCAGTCAATTGCTCATAAGAAGAACTGAAGTGTGGTGACATGAAGGCCAGAAAGTCAAGTTTGCATGTAATCTCACACATGCCCAAATGAAGACATACGGCAGGCGGCATACACGGGCTAACACATCAAATCAAATCAAACCAGCAACTTTCAGTCACAAACTTGTAAATGTGTACAGCTGTTAGCAGCCAATGAGTTTTAATAACATAGAGAGGCAGACAGTTTAGGAGACAACAGGGTGGCAAGTGACTTTTACAGCAATGAGAATTGTGTTAAACACACAGTTTCACACATTGCTAGTCAACTATTCTGCTGAAGGTCTACTTTACTGTCTTGCACTGAGGGAGACCTCTGTCTTTGATGTATATGTGTGTGTTTCAGTACAATGTGCTCTGTTTGTTTCTCTTTGTTGGTATGTGTCCAGTGAAAGAACAGTCAGGTTATAGCAGACGATGTTATGGTCCTGGGTTGGTGACCCAGTGTTTTTGGTTTTTGTACTTTTACTTTTGATTTCATCATGGTTTGTGACTGTTTGTGTTTTGGGTTTCTGTCCTAGTGTTTCTAGCTCCCTAGTTTCGTGGTACTTCCTGAGTTCTGATTTTTAGGTTTTGTTATTTGACCTCCCAGTGTTAATTCTGTGCTCCCTCTGTTCTGTGTCATCCCTACCTGTGTATCCCCTCTAGTGTAGTCAGGTCTCTGTGTAAAGCCCGCATCTCTGAGTCTGTGTCTTCGCGTGTGTTTTGAGTTTCCTGTTTTATTGTGAAAGTCTGTGTCTTATGCCAGTGTTCAGTTTGCGTTTCCCCTGTCTCGTCTTGTCGATCACAATCAGCTGTGCCTCCCTCCTGTGTGTAGTTTCCTCGTTCCCTTCTGTGTATTTATAGTGTGTGTTCACTCATGTTCGTTGCTAGTCCGTCTGTGTTTCTTCCCTGCGTTTCTCCAGAGTCGTCGGTTCAGGTTCGTTTTGTTAGCCATTCCCAGTTTAGGTCACCTTTAGGTTTGGTTTTGTTCGCCGTGTTTCTGTTTGTGCCTCCAGTGTATGTTAATAAAGCTCGCTCACATCGAAGCCAGTGCTAGCGTCTGGGTCCTCCCTCACACTCACCACACGTCTGCCACTGCAGCCGTGACAGACGATAAATCAAGCCATAAATGAAAACTGAATTGTCCAACACCCGTCCATACCCAGCCAACCACTACTCTAGTGATGTAAAGAGAGGAACGAGGCTAGGACATCCAACCCACAAATGTTGCAGGGTCTCCTCAGCTTGACCAGAAAACACAGTTAGGCTCTACTCTTTGGTCTATATGTACCACATGTCCGTGGCCACAGCTCCATACACCACGCTCCACTGCAGATCTGTACTGCATTTCTCTATGGGAGGTTTGCACAAGGACCTCCAGCTGCCTCTACGAGAAGAACCTGTTGCAAAAGCACCATACCACCTCAATTCTGGAACACCAACTGTCAAAGCTCTGTTGAGAACATATAAGGATTTCTTCAGGGCTTTAGGAAAATCTGTCATCTCTGGTGTTCTCCATCCACCTTTTCTCCCTCTAATGTAGCACTGATGTAAAATGGTGCAAAGGCAGTCCAAACTACTGGCCACAGCTAATGCTCACCAAAAGAAGCCAAGAAGGGCAGCCAACACTTTCTCTAACAACTTTTGCAATGACCTGAGACCAGCTTCTTGGCTGAGGGTAGCAGCAATTTTCCACTGCCCTTCCAAGCTTAACACTGCCAGCTTCATCAGTCCAGTTGTTGCTAGGACTATTTGCATGCTTCTAGAACCAAGAAGTTAGATTGAATGAGAGGGTTGTAAAACAGGGGTTCTAACTCCCAGCTGCAATACAACTCAGAGCAGTCTCTTTCAACAATTAACATTTTGGTCCTTGCTTGTCATAACCAAAGTTTCCAACCCTACCCTACATTGCGCGTTTCAGACCACATCTGTGGTTTGCAGTATAAGAAACACTGAGCAGTCGGAAGACAATGAGGTGTAATGCAACTCCCTATATCAGTCAGTCCCTGTCCGCCTTCAGACAGAGATAAGAACAGTACTGAAGATTTGAGCCAGTGGTAACTGCTCCTCAAAAGGTAACCAGTTTCTGCTGTATTTACTGTGCCAGTGGATAATGAGGCTCAACAACCATCTCCTCTGTAGGTAGATAGGTGTCCATCTAGACAATTGGGCACTAACTGGCTATACCAGTGGTCCTCAAACTGTGGTACGCGTACCAATAGTGGTACTTGGGCTCTCTCTGGTGATATGCGGGAAATCTACAATTTTTTAAAAAGATTTAATAATATACCATTGTGGAGGTCTGCAAAGATTACACGAAAGTTCCCGAGGCTCTTCTGGGAGCCTGGGTCAACCAGAAAACGTCTCCCCAAGGATGAGTCCTGTATGAAGAGCAGCTTTTCCTTATCGCCAGCGGTCGCCACCACTACGGAGCGCTGGTGGGCTTGTTTCCCTGGGCCTTAAAACTGCAAAGGCGGCATGGCGCTGTCACGTTGATGGTAAAAACACAGGCCTTTTCCACGGTGCTGCCGTGCGGCGATCCCAGCCACTGTCAATGAGTCGGAGGCCCCAAGGGCGTAGATTTGGTTTTGGCATTGGTGGGGACGGATGATTCAGCCACCGAACCCTACCCTGTTTCTTTTTTTTTCCCTTTTGTCTTTGCTTCTTGATAAAAAAAAAGGAGAACTATACTTGCCTACATATGCTATTCTACATGCTTTTAAACCATTTAAAATTACAATTCATAGTTTTATATGTGAATTATATAATGTTAAATTTCTATTTAAAAAATGACTAAGTATTTTAGGCTTTAGTTTACTTCAGCCATATTCCATATAAATCAGGTATCATACAAAAATAAAAATAAAGTCATGACAATAAAAGAATATGACTTTAAGGACTTAACAACATTACTTCAGTTATAGTACACCAACATCTCTGATACATTAGCACTAAGGGAACACTGAATGACCTGCTGGTTTTTGTTCATAAAACTACTCATCTAAGATTACCACAAAGTAAAAGACCTCTCAGCAAAATTATGCAACATTTTAGGCACTATTGCCCCTGTCAAATCAGTGAGCTGGGATTTTTTATTCTAAACATGAACTACTGTTACAGCAATAGACATGGACTACTGGTGTCCCACAACAACTCAATGTCCACTATGTGAGGGAGGCAAACACATGCCTTCTCCTCTCATTAACTGAGATAAACTGCTGGCATATTGGTTTTACATCTATACTGTCCAGTCTATCCTGGTGGACATGGCATACAGCAGCATTGTTTAATTTCATTTGAGTCATTGTTGACCTTAGCCATGTTTTGTCTTCTGAGAGCACTGAAGCTTCTTTCATCCTCAGTACATGCGTTTTATCCTCAGATTAAAATTATTATGTGCTTGATGTGCCTCAGCTTTGGCCCTGGCTCTTCCCCTCTGACTGCACTAGGACATATTGCCACCTGATAAAATAACACATTGATTTGTGCCATATAAAAAGTGAGATATGTGAATTCAGATTCTTTGTCAAATATACACTAATGAATCAATTTACATCAGCAGCCTAACAATAGCAACAACAATCATGATAATAAATACTAGTTAATCTATAGCACCAAATCATCAGTCAGTCACCTGTGACCTCGCCTATTCACCTCTGTCTGAGCTACAACATGGCAGAGCTGCCTCTGTCACCTGATAAATAACAGTGAGACATTCCAAATACATGCAGTCACACATGTGCTTCAAATACAGTCACGAACCACCAAGTCATCATCCAATTTCACCTGTGATCTTGTATCACCATTACTCTCTGAGCTTTGTGTTGGTTCTTCTGTCACCTGACAAATAGGACATACATGACAATAAGAATAAAATGTGTAGCTGCTTCAGTGTTTCTGTCACTTTGTGCAGATCTTGACTCATCAGTAATGTTTGTAGGGTGAGTGCATTTTTAAAACAATTTGTGCAAACTGCACTACAAGGTGGAATATTTGCAAAATCATGACTACTTCATGATATTTTGTCTCAAATATGAATATGTCAGTACCATTAGGATGAAATTATTGTGTCACCAACATTTTAATGTTAGACATATAATTTTAACAGCCTCTGTAAACTAATATCCTGGCTTACTCGAGGCTGCTGTTTTCTCTGACAGTTTCAATCAAAATTAGAAATGCTACTCTGAGACTGAGATAACTAACAGTGCTGCCTGTTGTGCATTTAGTTTCCAAAACACGTTATTCATGGTTACATCCATTTTTAGACTAATGTGGGTCAAAGCCTAGCGTTATTATGACGGACACATTTTATGACTTAACTTGGCTTTAAGTGACTTACAGGTTTCTTTGAAAAATACTTTCTTATATCCAGTGTTGGGGAGTAACGGAATACATGTACCGCCGTTACGTATTTAAAATACAAAATATGAGTAACTGTATTCCGTTACAGTTACCGTTTAAAAAGGTGGTATTTAGAATACAGTTACTTTGTTGAAATAAATGGATTACATGGCGGTACTTTCCTGTTTCATATTGTGGCGGGTCAGGACTGTTTGGGTTTTGTTTGACAGCTATGTTCTGTTGTTCCCGGTGGCAGCGTTACGGTTGCCATGGTTACAGGGTGACGCACGCTCTCTCTGCGACTGTGTGTTTCCTGGGTGAGAGAGCGCCTTTTTGTTGTTGTTGTGCTAAGCTAATAGGCAGAATGCTACAGGCATAGCCCTAAAGAATGTAGCCTCATGGGCAGTGTAGTCCGTGCTGCAGGGAGAATGGACTGCCATACACGTTATGTGTCTGTGAGCGCGAGGAGGGAGAAAAAGGAGAGTGGAAAGTAGGAGCTGTCATCGAGCAGAAACGGGAGCTGGAAGCATGTAAATATAATAATAACCACCGCAGCCAAGAAGAGTGCCTGATGAGCCCAGTTGTAAGTAAGCTATTATGACTGGACTGTACACCGTGTTCGTGTTTTCCTCCGAAACAAAAGTTCCGTTGGAGCAGCCTTTCAACGCCTCTCTCTGTCTCAAACTTGACCCAGACAACAAAGTAAAGCTATTTTTCGGCTACGAGCCCAACACGGAACCCGACGTATTAGCCAGAGGTCCCTTTACTACGGTTCGGAGCCGCGGACCTTCAGTAATAGTAATAAATCACACAGCAATAGTACATTCATGTAGTTGTAAAAAGCATGATAATATATTAAGTAATCCAAAGTATTCAGAATACGTTACTCGCATTGAGTAACGTAACGGAATACGTTACAAAATACATTTTGGGGCATGTATTCTGTAATCTGTAGTGAAATACATTTTAAAGGTAACCTTCCCAACACTGCTTATATCCAGGTTCTTCCTTTGTGCTGCCATCCTCCTCTCCTCCTTGCAGGTCCTCACAGCGCAGGCTTGCTGCTGCTAAAACTAAACAGAGCTCCCTGAAAGGCTCAGCCAATCACATTGGCCATATTTGTCACAAGACGTAGGACTCCAGTAGAGAACGTAATTTAACTCTTTCTGCACCGCTGGCTGAATGAGACGTTGACAGTTTTTTTCCCCCTTTCTATCGCGTTTGTGTTTTTTTACTCGAAGAGTTCAAATTATTGGTGGGGACAATTCAATAATTGCTGGATATTGGTGGGGACATGTCCCTTCTGTCCATGCCAAATCTACGCCCTTGGGAGGCCCCCAGGAGAATTGGTGGGGGCGCGGGAGATGCCGTCAGTGAGTCGGGAACTATCGCCTGGATGCTGAAGCTCCTGGTAGCTAGGAGAATGCGATTCGCTTCTCCTGCGAGTGAGCGGTAATCCTTTGCGGCCAGCAGCGGGGAGTTGGCGAGGTCAACAGTTTCATCCAGCTTGGACAGTCGAAAACGGCAATAATGCAACTGGAGTCACAGCTCTCCACATTGAAAAAGTTCTGTGCTGGGTTGGTTGTCATGGCCCCATTGGAAAGCTTAAAATTATGATGCTTAACTTTTTTTTCTAAATTAAAAAAGTATGTAGTTGGGGCAAGAATGCCACCAATGGAAGATATGCTGTTTCTAGCTAAAACACCCTTTGCTTTTTCATGAAAAAAATACTTAAAGCCTTCTTGCCCTCCTCCCTAGTTTAGGTATGTTCTCCTTCCCACTGTTGATCTCATCCTCATCCTCAAAAAAATGTCCCTTTCTGTTGCCGAGTGGTAAATTAATAATAATGTTTTCCACTTCAGTTAACCAAACATCCATTTAAGGTTCAAAAGGGGGTCTTAAAATGTTGTTTCTTTGTTTCCATGTATGTTAAGACAACAATGTTATTGAGTAATTTAATGTTATTGCTTGTGCTATTTTTTTTGTTATCTGTTGTGTGGACTTGAAGCTGTTAATTTTATTGGTTTGTCTAGTTGCAT
Source organism: Pelmatolapia mariae (assembly GCF_036321145.2). Classification (NCBI taxonomy): domain Eukaryota; kingdom Metazoa; phylum Chordata; class Actinopteri; order Cichliformes; family Cichlidae; genus Pelmatolapia; species Pelmatolapia mariae. Next base: position 32,296,533 of record NC_086228.1, on the reverse strand, counting down.
ATTGTGGTAGCAGTGCTCCCAAAAAAACTTCCTGTTTACTTTTATTTGTGGATGTGGAACGGGATTGTTGTGGAGAAGTTAAATTGTCAGTAAGGAATTGTTAAATTTGCACATAACTCGTTGAAACATATTGGTATAATTGTAGTGCAGTGGTAAAACGTCAGTATTTTAACAAGATGATGTATTTCTGACTTGTGCAGGTCCTTTGGATCATGTGCATGTTCTAATCGCAGCACGGAACGGCCATTTTCTGCATGCAAGGGATAAGTTGCGAGATCGTCTGTGTGCTCCAGTATTCCAAGTGAGCTGAGATTGCTGTGGAATGTAAGTGTTTATAGAAAATGTATGTAACACTTCCACATTTTTTAAAGGAGCCTTGTGTGATTTAGCTCTTTGTATTTTGTTCTGCACAGACAGAGGCCACTGCCGTATTTTTGTGTTTTGTATTTTATTTCATTTCCTTTATTCCTCGTATTGTACTGGCACAGCTTTTTTTTAAATCGTTTATTCTGTTACTTTGCCATGTTACCTCTTATGCTGTTGATGTTCAGTACAAGTCCATATGGCTGCTGTTTGACAAAAGGTCAATGGACATTTTTTGTTTATTCAGTGGCCATTGACAATAAAAGCTGCACATTACCCCAGTAATTGTGTCCTGTGTGGCTAACCATTTTCCAGGCTACATTTCTAATACCTGTATACTGTTCCTTTCTGCAGCAAATATAGATTGAGTTTTCCCCATTTCCCACCACTTAGTAAGTGACTTAAAGTGATTTTTCCTTAAGCCCCACTGGCTCCTAAAAAGACTAAAAGCTTGACAAAATATCCTGTCATGAACCAAGTGAATATTAAATTGTCAATAGAGATATATTAGAGATATCTACTACTACTGCATGATGATCTGAGAAGCCAACAGATGATACTCTTGACCTAATCATATGATTGTTGGGTTTTTCTCTGTATGTATTATTGTATAGTCTACCTTACAATATAAAGTGCCTTGAAGCGACTGTTGTTATGATCTGGTGCTATATAAATAAAATAGAATAGAATTGAATTAATCAACCTCTTGTTAATTAGACTAACCTGGCCACCTTTACAATGCCGTTAGTGACTTTGACTCATGTCTAAATGTGTGAAGGAATGTGGGTGGGTTTCCTCTGTTTCCGTCAACTGTAAAGTCTGAAGTGCAGTTCCAGTCCCCGCCTACTATTATAAAAGAGCTACTGCTTAACTGCTTGAGTTTACTGTTTAACTTTTTAAAAAGTCTGAGACAGTGACAGAATTAACATGCCATAATGAGCATACACATTTAAAAACACAAAGGGTACATCCTGTACTAAATCCTGCCTTCCTTTAATTCAGAATGAATAAGTTTATATATAAGAACAGCAACACTTTTGTACCATTACCTAAAAAAACAGACCCTTAACAAGCCATTTCCCATTCAACAGTATTACCAAAAGAGCTGTTTGTTTCTTGTAGAAGTGTTTTTATTTTTATTTTTTATCAACTCAGTTACCATTCCTTGCTTAATTTGATTTCTTCCTCCATTCATATTTCATGTTCCTATTCACGTGCCATCCATAAGGAGTAGCAAGAAGGCAAAAGACAGAATAATAAATCACTTCCAAGAGAAAGAGAGCCTCTGTGTATCACCCATGTTTCATTGTTGTGCTTTTAAAGAGGTTTTCCTCTTTTTATTTCCTTCCTTAGTTTCATCAGTATCCTTTTAACCAAAATATGTTTACTAAGCAGCTCACACATTACCTTCCTTCTGATTTTCAATATTGAGTTAATGAGCCTACATCAGGAAAGAAGCCTGCAATTTCAACACTGAGTCTGCCAAATGTATAATCCAGAAATATATTGATCTCTTTTAATGAGCAATACTGTTTATCATCCTGTGACACAATACCTAAAAATTGAGACAGGGTGTCATTATCTATTACTTGTTCCTCTTCACTCTCATTTTCACTCTGTGCCACTGGAGCTGGTCCTGCTGGCTTACCTACAGCAGAATCACTCCCATCCTGCTTTTGTTTATTGTTTCTATGGTTATTTAGATCCTTTGTTATCAGTTTAATTTTCATTACATTCAGACAAAACTGAGGTTATTGTAGCCCTCCCAAAAACTCTAAGAAACATGGTGTCTAACCAGATTCTGATTAGCTTGGCATTCAGTAATGCTGTGAAGAGTTATGGGGTCATGTTTGGCCAAGATATGTCCCTCAATGTGCATATTAAACAAATATGCAAGTGGGCTTTCTTGTATTTGCACAATATCTCTAAAATTAGAAACACTCTGTCTTGGGTTGACACTGAAAAACTAGTTCATGCATTTATAACTTCCAGGCTGGACTACTGTAATTCATTATTATCAGAACGTCCTAAAAAGTCCCTGAAAACCTTTCAGTTAATCCAAAGTGCTGCAACAAGAGTACTGACAGGGGCTAGAAAGAGAGAGTATATTTCTCCTACATTGGCTCTCTATTAAATCCAGAATCTAATTTAAAATCCCTTTCCTTACATATTATCTTAAAAAAACTCATAGTACTGTAGTAGTGCACTTTGCTCACAGTAATTTGCTGACGAGTAGTACCCCATGGCTTTTAACAATAATGAACTGGGCAGTGGTGCTTTAGCACATCCTGCTGGCTATACATGGTTACATTTTTTTTTAACTATAAACTTTTTAGCACATTCCCATTCAGTTACAAGATACAACTTGTAACATTTAATTATGCTTTGGCCTGACAACCTTTTCTTTAGAATGACTCTGTCTTTAAAACAGACAATGAGCAAATCAAGACAGTGAAGAGAGGGTGAAAAGAAGACAGAGGAAGAGACAAATCACAGAGAAGGAAACAGGAAAGGGGACAGAGCAATGGGAGGAGAGAGTGGTTAAAGGACATACTCCCAGCGGTCAATTTGGGTGATGGAGCATGACTGACCTTGACTTGGAAATACACACACACGCAAAGGGTTGGCAGGGTGTTTCTGAGACAGGTAGGATGTTTTTGTAATCTCCACCAATCAGCTGCCTGCTAGTCTGTGTAATAAATAGGGTGTGGTGAGAGGGCAAGCAAATGAAACAAAGACTGCAAGAGAGAAAGAGAGAGAGAGAGAGATTTGCTCTAGTTGTTTTAAATTACAGCCTGCCTTCTGTGAATAACCCTTCACCTACACAAGCGTGCCCAGCAGCCTTGGCTGGGATCTGTGAGACAGAAACATGGGGGACAGCAGGGTCCTGCTAGCTGACCAACCTTGTTATTAAGTCAGTGTGGCCAAACACAACCAAGCAGCAACATGAATTAAAGTGGCCCCCACAGCAGCCTGTCACTGGGCTGGCTGTTTCACTCCAGGACCACAACAGATGTCATCTTGATGTGTTTTTACCTTGAAATAGGTGAATAACAAATAGTTATTTCCAGGAGCACTCTGGGATTACATATACATATACATGATACCTGGGAGTCATCGGGTTTGACTTCCATTACGGAAGAGTTAAATGGGTTCTGTTCAGAGGGCCCTCAGAAGCAGCTGTTAAACCAACCAATCTGTAAACTTCAGCCTCCAACTTTATATTTCTTGAATAAGCAGTAAATCATGCAACTTTGTTATGTAACTGTTTCAACATCAGGTGTAAAGAAGGTTTGCTCATTGCAGAGGGAAACCATTATTGCACAGGACAAGTAGTAGAAAAGAATGTGTTTTAGAGCCCAGCAGAGCACATGCCCCTTCCTAAATGAAAGTGTCATGGTCCTAGGTCTTTGACCCAGTTTTTGAGTTAGTCATAGACTTCTGATTTGTTCTTTTCATTGGAAATTATATGTAACTTATGTTCTAGTGCTGTATTAGCTTTCTTCTTGAGCTGTGTTTTTCCTAGTGCCTCTGAGTTTTCATTATTTGAATATTGAGTTTTGCTTACTTTGTCTTGTTAGCTGCGATTCAGTTCAGCTGTATGTATCACCCTCCTCTTTATATATAGTCTGCATCTCCCTCATGGTGTGTGTGTTTCTATTTAGTCCTCAGTCTATTTAACAGTTTGGTTAGCCAGTTTTTATCACAATCCCTCTCGGTTACTGTTCTTTTTTTCCCCCTCAGCATTAATAAAGCTGTGATTGAATTTTTTTAATTCTGCCTATCGAGTTCTGTATTCTTGGCCCACATTGCGTTTATCATACACCTGTTTCAGTGCTTTAAGATAGAGGTCTTCACTGTAGAAACGCATTTAGAACTGACGTTGCTTTAAAGAATAAATGATAAAAATTCCATAATTTAGAAGTAATCACTGCAAAGACATTATTTCTGTGGCACTTTATTGTCAAGCTGATACGATATGAAGGACAGTAACATTTAATAAGACTTGAATAAAAAACAGTTTCACTTACACAAGTTCAAGTTCAAATTAGTTCCTATAACACCATATTTGTTCCTAATATAAATAAATTTGACAAGCAGACTGGAGCAGCCAGGGATCAAATCACCAACCTGCTTAGTAGATGACTTGCTCTACCCAGCTGTACAAGATAATTGGACCAAAAAAAAAGCTAATAATTCTCATTACAAATGAGAATTGCAAACTACAAACTTGATCTACTGTAAAAAACAAATAAATAAAGGAACTCTTAAAACCCCACAGACAACAATATTCTTTTACATTGTTGATTCTTGCTAGTTTCAATACTGTTCTTGACCTGAAATGCTGACCTACAACATGGGAACAGTAGAGTCTGGGCACTTGTCCCAGATATTGCATTGCCCCGATGCATGTGAGTTTTTGGATAGCAGTCAGTATCCAGGGTGCCTTGTGTGCCAGTGTAATGCTGTGGGTTCAAGTGCAACCCTCAGCCCCCAACTGGATGTCATTCCCACTCTGCTTGCTGGGCTTCAGCATAGCTAACCTCTGCCTTCGGTGGGGCTACAGGGTCAATATGGTGTTTTACCAACAGGAAAGTGATTCTCCGCAGCTGTCAACATCTATCAACCTCAATCACCCACACACACGCAAACATGCACAGGTAAGCCACTCAGCCATACTCACACAGCCACGAGAACACAAACACACTGGGGTCAGCCACTCATAAAGCTGTAAACAACAGAAAATGGTGTGTGGCTGAAAAAGTGTCAGCTCAATTGGATTCTGCAAACACTGCTCTGTTTTTCCCAGCTCCTTTATTTTCTCTGTCCATGTTGATATGTCTTCTATCTTCTCTGCTCGCCTAGAGGTTTTTACTCCATCTAAAGGCTATCTGAGTGGCTGATGCTTATGGCTCTGTATTTTCCCCCTTTTACTCACCAGTTGGGTCCCTCAGAGTTGAACCATTTTCTCTCTTATCTGTGTTGAGAGTGTGAATGGTTGAACAAGACCAAAATTGACCAAGCATTTTGAATTATTTCCTAACTGGCTGGAATACCACATATTTTAAAATCAATCAAACTCTTTTTCTATATTTTATATGGGTTAGAGACTCACAACTATGCTCTACAGATGGGTGATTCCTAATATGGATGAAATGCAATAAGTAAAACAACTGCAAAATAAAAAAGAGATTAAAGACAATTTCAAGTAAAACAAAGGTGGAATAAAATATGTAAAATATGTATTTAATTAAAAAACGGACTGAATAAATCTTTCTAACATCAAGAAAGGAATTATCTATTTATTTTGCTTTTTATTCTTGACAAAGTTCGAGATGAAAAGTTGAGATGGCTTGGTCTGGTTTTGCAGAGCGGTGGTAGTGCGGATATCGGAGAAAAGGATGCCGAACGGGGTTGCCAGGCAGGAGGAAAAGTGGAAGACTTCAGAGAAGATTAATGGACGCAGTGAAGGAGGACATGCAGACGGTTGGTGTGACAAAGTAGGATTCTAGGGATAGGGTGAGATGGAGGCAGATGATACACTATAGCGACCCCTAATGGGAGCAGCTGAAAGAAAAAGACTTCTAAACCATTGTCTGAGAGTAATGAATGATAAGTGGTCCCTACCACTTTCGAAACAAATATATATCTTTGCATGTAATGGAGATAAGTAAGACATATGCAGTTCTAGAGCAAGAATAAACTAGTACTTAATATAGTAATAAACTTTACATTCCAAAAAATGAATATGAAGTGCAGGTGTATTCTATTGAATTTGAATGTGGCCATATATTTAGAGTGCATATTGTCTCCAGATAAAAGTTATTCAGTATGTTTGAATTTTGTGTGCAGTGCTTCTGTAAAATTATTAACTGTGAGATATGTACAACAGGTCTCTCAGTATATTCATTTTTATCAGAAGTGTTCATGTGACATATGGATCTGACATTTTATTGGCATAGTGTACAGTTTACTGTATTTGTATGCGTGTGTCTATATATTCATTTTCGCAGGGTCGATATAAGGTTTAGATCCATGTTGTCTAATGGGATGAATTGTACTGTGTGTGCGAGAGTGCTGTGATTTAGACGTTCAGCTCTATATTCTCTCTGCCATCTTCATTGTTTTATCTCCCGCACACATATACACACACCTGACAGGCCCATCCGAGCTAATAGATAGTATTTTAAATCATATTACCTCCATTACAAACTGTTTTATTGTCCCCCCATATCTGTCAACCCACTGAGTCACTATGGTATGTGTGTGGGTGTGTGTTTGTGGGTGCATGTGAAGAAAGACATCAAGAAACCAAGCTTTCTCCTCTGATCTGATGGTATCTGTTTAGGGGAATTGAAGTCAGCCTGCAGGAGAATGTTGGAGGAGATTGAGCTGTAGGACATAGATCAGAGAGAAAGAAGAAAAGGACAAAGGCATAACAACACAGCGAGGGACAGTAAGAGAGTGAGGACAGGAACAAAGACTAACTGATGGTGTAGTCAATGGTCCTGACCCCACTTTGTCAGAATTGTGTGTGTGAGAGAGAGATAATGAGGAAGAAAGATGGCATGTTTGGCATCATCTGAATCAATGATCACAGAAGGGTTAGAGATGGGTAAAAGGCTGTAAAAGCTCTCATTATTAACTGGCCAGTTGTTGTTACAAAAACAAACAAAAAAACCCACATCTGCTTTGAGGTATAAAACTTAGACCTCTTATTTTTATTTCAATGAATAAAATCAAAATTGTTAGTGGATTATCAGCTGGGACAGTCAAGGACCTCTCAAATTTATTTCATATTACTTTAATAATTATTTTGATTATTGTAATTATATGCAAAAGATTTTCTTACTGACATCACATCTTCTTTTGGTTTCTGGAACTTTGTTTTCAAAATGGTAAAAAAAAAGCTCTTTAATGCTGTTTAATTTGGCACTTTAATATAGAGGTCTGTGGGGACTGACTTACTGCTATTAGACTCACCTGCTGTTTTTAATCCAGCGTTGCCTGCCACTCTCCACCAGTTCATCCTGCTGGTGTTGGTGGTAACATGGCCTCCTGGTGTTGAGCTTCATGCTCGTCTGTCCTGTGTCTAACATTGCCTCTCTCTTTACAGTTCCATCAGATTCTCCTCCTGCCATGCTACTCTTCAGCGCTGGCCCTGTTCACTTCCACTACTACAGTCAGTCTACAAACCAAAGGTTTCATACTCACCCTGCTCACTTGCCTGCCCTCCTGCCCATCCTGGATCCCCCCTCTGGACCTCCTGGAATAGGACCATCTCCTCTCATCATGGCCACCCTCTCCAGGACTAATCAGTCTCAACCTGCAAGTAAGCTCACCCCACTGCAGTACGTACTTACCTCTAGCCATTCTCTCGCCTTCCTGCCCAGTGACCTCTCTCTCCTCTGTTACAGAGTTCCCCGTTCTGTCGCTTTCGTTGTGTTCCCCATGTTCAAACATTTCTCCGCCCTCAACCTTCCCCGGCTGTGGGTCCCCTGTTTAGTTTTTACTCCCCTGAGTCCAGTGTTGGGTAAGTTACTTTAAAAAAGTAATTAATTACTAATTACTAATTACTTAGTCAATATTGTATTTAAAATACTTATCTAATTACTGTGTCAGAAAAGTAACTTAATTACTAAATAAGTAATTAAACTAAATACTTCTTAAAATCCCTATAAATCTTGAGCAGACAAACAATAGAAATTAAACTCTTTAAATAATAAATAATTTTTTTAAAGACGGAGACTCTACAGCAGCGGTCCCCAACCTTTTTTGCGCCACGGACCGGTTTGTGCCCGACAATATTTTCACGGACCGGCCTTTAAGGTGTCGCGGATAAATACAACAAAATAAAACTAGTACTGGTACCGAAAAAAGAAGATTTATTCATAACACACGTGAAAAGACCCAGGAAAACCGAGTTAACGAAAAAAACGATAACAAAATAACGCTAAAAACCGATCAAAACCCTGAAAACCATACATTTCACACCCGAGTCTCAACTCTCGCGGCCCGGTACCAAATGACTCACGGACAGGTACCGGTCCGTGGCCCGGGGGTTGGGGACCGCTGCTCTACAGTACGCAGCGGTAGCATGTCTTCCACAATGTAGCCTGCAATCATTTTTTAAGCTCACCTTCAGATCTTTCTGTGCTGCTGAAGTAAAATCAAGTTTTGCCTGCTTAGCAGGAGTTGCTGCGGTGTTATCCATGGATGATGAACAAGGATCACTCAGAAGTGTTCGTCTATGCTCTGGTGTCAGGCGCTTCAGTAGATTACTCGTGCAATTAACAGCAGCCGATAGTTTTGTCTCCCCAGGACATAGCTTACATATTACTGTAATATTCTTGTCTGCTTGTTTACGAAAAGTGAAGAGACGGGAATATGTCCATTTCATTAAACAGCCACACGCTTCAGCCGAGTCCGACATCTTCCGCTTTAGAATACGACTATGCAGCAAACTGGCGCGAAATGACGTGCAGCTGCACTACAGCGATGTTAAAGCGGCAGAGTTTACTTCTACGTTTAGAAGATAAATTATTGAAATTAAATAATGATATTCAGCGAGTTTAATTATTTTACAATGTAACGCAAGTACATTGTAAGTAACTGTAATTAAAATATCTAAAAATGAACAGTAATTAGTTACTCTACTTTTTCAGTGGAAAAGTAATTTAATTACAGTAAGGCGTTACACCCAACACTGCCTGAGTCCATGTTTTTGTAAATAAACCTTTAAATAGTTTACACATGTATTGAGTGTGCTTTTGGGTCCAAACCTCGCACGATCCTCCAGTTCTGGACAGCAGAAGCACACATATGGAACGCTAAAAAGAGTGTGATGACAGTTGTACAGATTCCAGAGTGGCAGAAAAACATTTACAGGTTGGTTTCTAACTTTTTAACCAGATTTCTTTTTTTTCAGTTCAATTCTAGAGCACCTCATAAGTTAACTGTAAATTCAGACATGTGTGGTTATGATGAAAACAAACAAACAAGGCAAACAGTTTTTAAAGGTAAAATATAAAGGTTAAATAAAAATTAGTAAAAAGCGGCCAATTATATTCTGGACCCCACAGGATTCAAGCCATGAAACCCCACTGGAACCTTTCAAAATCTGCACACAAAGAGTGCACTGGGTATCTTTTTCTGGGCAGAGCATACTGTAAGGTTTCTAGAAAAGGACCCCAATACAAGACTCTAAGGGAGACTAGGTAAACAAAAAAAAGTTTTTATTTAGGTAGAAGACTAATTTTCAGAAGTTAAAAAATGTCCTCCAAAAAACCCTCAACTAAAATCTAAGACATTACTAGGACCAGGAAGACAGAGACTATTTATATATTTAAAAATCCCAAAACAAATAAAATTCCCCTTTTTGTCCCTGTGGGTGGTCTTTTATCCTTCAAGTTTGGGTCCTCTTACTAGTGGCCTGCAGGGGAGGATCTAGAGAAATTTTCTTTGGGTGGCATGAGGGTGGCAAAGAAATTAAATGGGGAGGCAAAATCAAAGCCTTTTTTTTCCAAACACATATGCAGGTGGTTACATATGGTTAAAATGATTCAAATGCAGTAAGTATACACGCTTTTCATATAAATATAGTCTATAACTTAATTATTTTCTGTAGCCCACATAATTAAACACTTTAGTTACATAAAGCATGTGATGTCATGTACTGTATATCCTGTATAATAAATAAATATGTAGCCCAATAAGTATAAAATCCAGAAAGCTACGCAATATGGGGCGGTTCATTTACAAACACAAGTCTAACTTAAGTTTCACTGTTTTTTGTTAGAAAAAAAATCAAATTGTTACATGCTTAAATTACACAAAATGTCAGAAATCTGCACTGTCATGAACAAAAATTTAAACAAAATTTTTCATGATTTGTTGGATTAACCCTCTGAGGTCCAAAATATAACTGGCCGTTTTGTATTTCACCTTCAAATTGTTTCATTTTATTTTTTCCCCTTGCCTCGTTTGGTATCATTCTTTTCAGTTCAACCTCACATGTCTGAATGTAGTTGTTTTTTCACTGACATACTGTATTAATATTACTGATCTGAAATCACACAAAAAACTTAAAATCCTAGTAGTATCTTTTTTTTACTGTAAAAAAACACAGACATTTTGAGTAAATTATTTTTATAACTTGAAATGCAAATATAAATTGTACATTTTGAAAACTTATGCACACATTTTGTAAACATATACAACTATATATCTAAAAATGCAGCCAATTTTTTAAAATTTTGTACAGCCATTTAAAAATATTACTCTAACTAAAATGAATGAACAATAAGGTGTCGCAATAAGATGCCTCACAAATTATGTGTGCCAGAAAAAAAAAAAAGTTTGTCCACCACAAGACAGGAGAACAGCACAGGGATAAACCTTCTGGCCTGACAACAGGAGGTATATCACTCCACTGGATTTCTACTTAGTGACAGTGTTTACATTGCAATGTGCCTTTGTGATAATTATTAGTGCCCTCACTGAGACACAAAACAAAACAATGACTACACAACAGACTAACTACACAAGACAACACAACACACTAACTATACACTCCACGCCAAACGTCGCAAATCTCCCACATCTAAAAACTCTCTCTCGCTCGTTCTGTCTCGCTGCAGTTACCATCACTCCCAAAACTTTCCCCTCTTCCTAAACAACCAAATCCCACGTGTTGACTTTTTTTCCCCCCTTTCTTTACTGTTTCCGAGCTGTCCTTAGAAAATGCTTAAAAAAACCCAACAAAACAACAACAAAAAAACCTAACAACAAAAAAAAACCGTGATCACGGTATGTAGAAAAAAGCATGCCTTATATATATATTTTTATCATAAGTCTGGATTTACTGGCCTGTAATTAAAATTTAAAAACCGGTGTATACTTTGAAGTTCGAACTTTCAACACGGGCTGAAAGATTCAGCGTGGCTGCAGCTTGTTGCCTGGTCAGCTTAAATCAGTCATGTGATTTGGAGGTGCAGCGTGTCTGTGGACCCCACGGGTTAATAACACTCACCTTCATTCCATTTCCAGAGTGTAACAACCAACCACCTGTGTGAAATCTGAAATTCCCATGGTGTTGCTCAAAATGTGCTCTGGCACAATCATAAGCATCTCGTGCTACTGAAAACAAGAAAAAAGCCGGTCTGTGCTATGGGCTGAACCATTTGTTAATGGTGGAGGGGGGTGACACTATACAATATATTTTGTTTTAGCATTTATATTCACTGTTAACTCAAAGTGTTAATGCTATCTTACTTTAATAAACAACACTGTCACTGTCATATGCAAAACTAGGCTGGCACTTGGGGTGGGAAGAGATCATTTTAGGGTGGCACTTGCCACCCCATGCCACCCTTCTAGATCTGCCCCTGGTGGCCTGGGGGCTTGAGGTTCCTGCACACTATCCTCCTAGGAACTATTTGCTGTTCCTAGGACTGTGCTCTTCTGGACAGAGATCTTGATGTGGTTCTTGGGATCTGCTGGAGTCCCTCGCATAGCCTCAACCACCCAGGATATACTTGGCAGAGATGTTCTTGTATACTATGCCAGCCACTTGGTAATAGAGTTCCATGTATGCTCTGCCTGTCAGCAACTTGCATCCTGCTGTTATGTTAATGTTGCATCCACATCTTCTAGTAGACCTCCAGAGGGTACATCACGTAGTCTTGGTAATTGGCCATGGAGGGTCAAGGTTTCCAGCTTTGCTATGATCCTATCTTTCATGTTAGCTGCTCTCGCATTTAACGCACCTTCAGTTGTACTTGGGGCTTGCGACCCAATCTTTGGTAGGGGTGATGATATAGTCCCCCTGACCTGACGTATTGCCTCCCCCTTGCTAGATTTTGTGTTGTACTTCATCAAGCTCCAGTTGTGACAGCAGTTGCCTCTTCTGAATGTTGGAACATTGAGTTAGTAGTTGTTTTGCTATCAGTCTAGATCAGACCTTCCCAAAGTGTGGGGCCCGCCCCCTAGGGGGCGCGCAGAGCCATTGCAGGGGGGGCGCGGCATGAAAGAGGGGGGGAAACAAAACGCTTGGACACTGCTAGCACGGGGCGGCCACAGAAACGCAAAGCAGGAGATGAAGCATCGCTGAATATGTTTCCAAACCAACTTCATTCTAAGCCAAAGACTAGAAAATATGGTGAAGCATATCTTCTCTTTGGTTTCACCTGCACAAGTGCCGAGGTAGGTCTCCCCTGCAGAATTGGTTTTCCCTGCGTCGGGAGCAGAGCTGGGCTCTCCAAATCATGGACAAACAGTATCCCACAGCTGTTTATGTTTTTGAACCCATTTTGCACAGAGAGACATTTTTTGAAAAATGTATTGATAGCAATGTTGAATATTATTACACAGGAAAAAAACAACTACACGTAAAATAATCACACCGTGACGCCTCTGCCTTTCTAAATGGAGGGACAGTAACTGTGTGTATGTAAGCGTGTAAAACCTGCAGACAGTCAGATTAACAGTATTGTGTCTCTATCTGCCATTCTATAATTCATCTCATGTAAACAATAACGTGGCGCACAGCGTGACGTGAAAAAAGGCACATACCTTTGACGTTGCGTGATGAACTCTGTATTCCTCGTCTACACGTAACCGCAAAAAAGGAGTTTTAAAAAATCTCCGTTTTCGGTGATTCGAAACGCCGTTTACGTGTGGACGAAACAGCTGCGTTTCCAAAAATACCCATGTAGGTGTGGACGTAGCGTGAAAGAGTTAGTAGTTTATTTTATTACTACCTGTAATTTATTGCAGATTACTTGTATTTGCTTAATTTTTTACTAAATGTTTGACGTGTGAAATAAACCGCAATGGAGCAAAATACGGGTGTGTGTGGTTGGAGGATGTGTGTGTGCGCGCGTGCGCGGGGGGGGGGGGGGGGGGGGGGGGGGGGGGCTGGGGGAGCGCGAACATTTTTCTTGTAAACAAAGGGGGGCCCAGCAAAAAAAGTTTGGGAACCACTGGTCTAGATGATGGGAAAGATTCAGTAGGTCCCACATCCTCTCCATGTAAGCCCATCTAGTTGGGTTTCTTGCATAGTAGCATTCCATTGCCCTGTTCACAGCCCTTGCCCATTTGTGCCTTCTTTTTCCAGTAGCCCACATCAGTGTGTCCCCAAAACCTGACACGGACCTTGTTAATCAGGGAGACATCCGAGCTGGTATGGCTTCAGTTATCTCTTTCTTCCTCATATTTGAAGTAGTCTTGATTAGCATAAGGGACCTAGCCTGGGGACCCTTACTGGATACAGACACCCTGGACAGGAGCAGAACCCCCAAAAGATTATCATAATAAGCTGAGATCTGGTGTAAGAAAACACTGATACTACTAATAATAAACTAATAAATACATGGCTGGTCTCAAAACAGTCTAATAATTCTAACAGAAGTCAGAATGTGAGAATAATTACAGAAGCAATAGCAAACAAACTAAATAAAGAGGTAAAAGGTCTAGAATAATATTAAAAAACAAACTAAAAACTAAATAAGAACCTGAGAAACTCAAAATAAACCATTAAAACTAAAAAAAAAACATGACAGAAAAGAAACAAGAAGTAGAGTGATTCCCATATACATTAATATTATGCTCAAGTTAAACCACGAAATTTATATTTTTACAGTCTGGTACACAAAACAGTTTTGTTCTCTATGGCCAATTTTCTCCTGTATAACAACTGTATTCTGAGTGATTTTATAATTCTTTCTTTTGGATCTTAATATAAGAGTTTGGGTGTGGCTTTCCCTCGATAGCAAATGAAGTGTGTTCATATCTCAACTCTTTTCTTCCACCTAAGTGTTGATATTTTGTTTCATTTTCATTAGAAACAAGGAGCATGGGATCTCACTGTACTGTTTCTCCCCAAAAACGAAAGTTCTAACATTTCCTCAGATCAAATCAAATGTGATCATCTAACCTTACTGCACAAGGAGAGTAATTGTGATTGGTTCACTTCCAAGCTCGATTAATTCGTCCTGTTTGGATCCCATATCTTCTACATAGGCTAGAGCCTGTAGTAAAACACTTAAGTTATGTTTTAAAACAGTTCATACAATGCAGGAAGACTATGTTGATTACATTTTTAAATATTTTTGATTCAGACAAAATGTATTAATTTCAAATGCCATCACTATTCTACCTACATTCAAAGGAGAATGGTAAATTTGAGTGTAGCATCTTAGAATAATATGAAATAATAATTTCTCCAAACAAAGCTGACCGTAACAGCAAATCCTTTTAGTGGGACTTTTCCACTCGGTAGATGGGGAAGGTTTATGATCACCATTTACACAACCAGTTGTCCCTGGATGTGAGGTGTGGAGTAGGTAAGAACAAACCTCTTTAGAGGCTTTTACAAGCTGTTTTGGTTGTTTGAGTAATCTCAGAAGGTGAGAAGAACTGATCTTAATATTTCAGACTGTGCGATAACTAGCTTCAGTACTAACTGACTGACTGACTTGTTAGCTACTGAAAAAAAATGTAGTTACATAAACGTAATATAGAAATTATTGCTAATCTTAAAATTAGGCAATAAAGATTCTGTCAAAAGCCAAACCAGTTATTGTTATTATTCCTAAATACAATTTAGGAGTATTTACACCAACACTCTGTGTGTGTGTGTGTGTGTGTGTGTGTGTGTGTGTGTGTGTGTTGTTTCACTGCTGGAGGTTACAGGGTAGAACACTCATTTAACCAGTGCATCCAGTACATATGACTGGGAATAGCCTCTCAACATGGAGATGGAGAATGCATCGGTGTGATGATGCATGAAGCTGCCATGCAGAACACACTCTGGTGGGACGCACACACACACACACACACACACACACGCTCTGATACACATACTCACGTTAGACTCACTTCATCCAGAACATTTTCTGATGGCTTTATCATTCTCCCTGCTCCCAAACACCCTACTTGTCTTTCTGTGTGTCTGTGTGTGTATGTCTGTGTAATATAGAAAAATATTCATGGAGAATATTCAGATTTATAGTTGGGTTATTAATTGCAGCGGCGCTTTAAGTTATTACTATTTTATGGGGCGGAAAGATAATAACCTAATAAGTTTCCCCTTGTGTGTGTGAGAGTAAAGTGTGTGTACGTGCGTGCCAGTGCTTTGCATGAGAGGTCAGTGAGGTCAGTGTGTTTGTATTGTTTCCAGTCTAAAAATG
The DNA here is from genome assembly GCF_036321145.2 of Pelmatolapia mariae. Lineage (NCBI taxonomy): Eukaryota > Metazoa > Chordata > Actinopteri > Cichliformes > Cichlidae > Pelmatolapia > Pelmatolapia mariae. Next base: position 32,280,979 of record NC_086228.1, on the reverse strand, counting down.
CAGTATGAGGTCCAGAGAAGCTGAACAAATCCAGGAGCTTATCATTACCAGCAACATTTGTTTGACTTATTCTGTCACAGATGGCAACTATTAGCTCAGTCCAGACAGTTCCAAAGGGTAATACCATTTATTCTGAGTATAAGTGATCGTCAGTGTGATTATGCAGTGCTCCAATCAGCAGCTGTGAATGTAAACAAGTCTTCTGTATAGAGTGTCACCCACAGTGAAGGAATTATTAATGGAGGGAATTATTTTATAAGAAAGTTGCATGAAAGGGTCTTTATTCCATACACATATATGCGCATATAAACACATTTAGAAAAACATCTACTAAAGTGTTCCCTATGATACGCGCCCATCACTCCAACACTCCAGGCCGTAACACACGTTCCAGCTGTGTATTCGAGCCCTAACCCTAACCTTAACCACAACCTTAATGGTGTTAGAAAGTGTTTTCCAAAGCGATTTTAGTAAAGTAAATGTACATGTGCCAATTGAGTCCAAATGGTTCTCATGTTTCCACCTTTTTCTGAACGCGTAACATAGGAACGTGCTAGGTGGCCGAAACCGAAACATACCGACGATTTTTGTCACGAAGCATAATTTGTTACACTTTGGGAGTGAAAACGTGTTGTTTAAGTGGTACAAAGTACATGAAATGCTGAAACCTGACAATTTTGTTTTTGCAAATAGGATTAATTTAAAATTGGAAAAGTGTAAACAAAACATCTGAAAAGTTGCACATGCTAAAAACCACTTGGGGCAACATCTGACAAACACTTATGTTAAATGCCAAAATGTCACTAATAATAATGGATTGCATTTATATAGTGCTTTTCTAGGCACCCAAAGCACTTTACAATCCCACTATTCATTCAGTCACTGGTGCAGGTGCACAGTTGTGGCCACAGCTGCCCTGGGGCAGACTGACAGAAGCAAGGCTGCCATATCGCGCCATCGGCCCCTCTGGCCAACACCAGTAGGCGGTAGGTGAAAGTGTCTTGCCCAACGACACAACGACCAGGACAGAGAGAGCTGGGGATCGAACCGGTAACCTTCCGGTTACAGATGAGCTTCCCAACCCCCTGAACCACAGTTGCCCCAAATGACACTGAGTATAGAAAGATCATCTGTTAGAGGCTCTCAGAGTTGGGGAGAATTACCCCAGTCTGTGGAAGACAGTATTGGTAAATGTTTAACAAACAGCAGTTTATGACTAAGGCCTGATTTAGATTTCTGAAGTGAATCTTTGTAGGGCCAACAACGTAACCTCGTTGGGGCATTTTGTGTTAGTTGGCAATTACTGAAAAAGTTATTTATATGGCGGATATCTGAGATTTGTAATTATTTCTATTTAGACAGACAATTGTTGGGCTTAATGGTTTATAAAACTTTGTAGCATAATAACATTAGCAATTCATGTTAGAAACACTAAACTAGGATGTAGACAGTGGGAAGATCAAGCTAGCTGTTTTTTCCTGCTTCCAGTATTTTTACTAAGCTAGGCTAGCCAAGCTCTGACTTCAGCCTTGTAGTGGTAACACAGTGTGAAAATGGAAAAACCTTTTTTCTTTTTAAACTGTTCCCATAAATATCCAAATATTCATCAGTTCTAAAATAATTATGCAAAACTGTCAGTTTATCATCCTGTAAACCAACAAAGCACTAAAATGAAATGGAACTGCCCAGTATTACATAACTCAGATGGATTAATGGGCTTCTGGTGGTCAGTGTCCTTCAGAGGTGGCATTCTGTATTTAAGTAGAAGTACATTGAAAAATACTCCAGTAAAAGTTCAAGTACTGATTTAACTTCTTTACTCAAGTAAAAGTGAAAAAGTACTGGGTCTGAAATTAATTCAAAGTAAGAAAGTAAATAGTAGCTCTTTGGAGGACGTTTCTTTTCTTTCTTTGGCTATTTTTGTACAAAGTAAACTGAATCATCTCCTACATAATAATGTAATAATAAAATAATAATAATAAATGAGAATACAAACTTTACTTCCTATTCAGTTTTAATTCTTATAAATGTAATCAGCTTGAATCACTTTTATGAGATTTTATGTGTGTTTGCTGATGTTTGTTGAGCTGCATTTAAAATAGCCTGCTACTTAAAAAAATATCACTCCCTGTATACTCCTTTCACTCCTTGCTTCTCCTCTGTCTCATCAGCTAGATGCTGATGTACAGGAAATGCAAATTATGGATACTTATTCCAGCGTTGCACCTCAAAAAACACAACTTTTGAAGTATTTTCACCCCTGACTCTGGACTCTGGAACTTTTATCTTTTTTTATGCGACTTCCCCTGGTGCTTAATACCCAAACAGGAGTGCCTTTCATGTCTTACTGTTTAGGTTAAAATCTGTTTGATATTGCAAGGCCTGCAGTGACGTGAAATATTAACTCACTCAAATGGGTTAAACCTAAAGTAACGAGCCTATTTCGAAAATGTGTGGCGTCCAAATATTTGTTTAAAAATCTAAGGAGTAAAAGTAAAAGTACAGATACTGTACCTGAAAATTACACTTAAGTAAAGTAGCATAGTATTTGTACTTCATTACTTCCCACCTCGGTGTCCTGTGCTGTCTGGAGTTCTCATCCAGACAAGGCCAATCATCAGCCAAATGAAGACTTATTGATCTCAAACCATCAATGCACAAGGCAACACAGGCAGGAAGGCCCTGAGATCTACTGTTAGTGCTATTGTTGCTACTTTTGCTACAAAAGAGCTGACTGTTCCACACCGAGACACCCTCCTGACTCTTTAGTGTTTGCTCGCATGTCTGTATCGTTGAAGACTTTAGGGATGTCACCGTACATCAGCATATCACTGAGTGATGTGGCGATGCGCTTCTGTTATCTGGTGTGTGCATTGTTTTCCATTTTATTGGTTATGTAAATTTATCTTGCTGGAGTGTGTGCATGTTCCAGGTCAAGTGTCCTTTTGGCCTCTTCATTTTCTTTGCTGTGTGATGGGTTCATTAAATCCCTTCATCCCTCCATACCCCACAACTGTCTAAACACACACAAACACACGAGACGTCCATGAGGGATGCTTTGAAAAAACTGTTAATTTGATCAATACTTAATTTTTCCTCCTCGATGCTTTTTTCTCTGTTAAGGTGTGATAAGAGGAAGGATGGGGTGGGGCTGTGCACTGTAGTGTGTGTGTGTGTGTGTGTGTGTGTTTGTAAGTCACTTAAAACTGGGTGTATGTTATCTGTGTGTGCGTGCGTGCGTAGGGGCGTGCGCATGTGTGTGTGTCAGAGCTGCCACAGACTCTGGCTATAATTTCCCCATGGCCTCCTATTACCTGTGTGTGAATGTGTGTGTCTGTGTGTGTGCGCAGACACTATCGGGCCATCTGGTAAATGGATAGGTTGGTGAGGTGTCGTCATGGCAGCCAGTTAGCCGGGGGATCCAAATGATGTCATCCCTCACCGCTGCAACACTTAAAGAGATAAGTTCCCTAAAGAGAAGCCCATTTATCAGCAGCTAATACACTGATACACAGTACAACACACACACAGACACACACACAGACACTGTGTGAAACACACATGTATTAAAACATAACAACACACGCACAAACACACAACTGAACCATTTTACCTGTCTTGTCCCTGTTCTCCATTTGTAATCATGCTGTGGCTGTGGAGGGCCACTGGTCACAGATTCTCACAACAGCTATATTGCCTACATTCACAGACTTTTGAGCGTCTAAAGATTAGTCCAAATATCTTTACTAATTTAGAGTGGTCCACAGTCAGTATTTTCACATATGAGTATTATGAGTACGCATGTTCACCCCAAAGTGTGAAAAATTAGCACTAACTACGTCAGATCTTACAGAATTTCCATCCAGATGTGTGTTGTTCACATTTGGGATAAATAATACATTTTATTAGGGTTTAAATGAGGGCCTAAAACTTACAAAGCCTGTTATCAAAGAGCACACATTTTCTAATGAAAACCTCTTTTTCAGAAGAAAAATCAAACCCAAGAACATGCCGAACGTGTCCAGTTTGTCATGAGTTTGAGCTGCCAGCCAGTTCAGCCTGGACTCCAGAATGTGATGTTGCTTCATCTTGCTGAAAAAGCCAGATTGGGAATACAACAAATAATGCAGGTGTTATTCTATTTTATATTTCCATTGTGTTTTATTTTTTTTCCCAGCATCCACTGGGGTCCCTTGACACTGTGTGTGTATGTGTGTGTGTGTGTGTGTGTGTGTCTGTGTTTGTTTGTTCCTGGATGTGTTGCTCTTTATACTGGTCAGATGGCCTATGTCTATTAGCTGTAATGGAGTCAGACTGAGATGTCAAAGTGAACGGGCTCTTATCTGAAAGAGTGAAAGAGATGGAGAAATGGTAGAGAGAGAAATGAGGAGAATTAGAAGCAGGAAGAGAAAGAGCTGAAAAAATGTTTGGATGGAGAAAATGAGTGAGAGAACGAGATGTGAGGAAGAAGATAGGAAAGAGGCCATTCACACAGGAGCATGTTCATCTTGTGCCACAATGACACCAGCGGCTGGTCCTCCTGTTACATCTCTTTCCAGTCTATCTGGCTGTAGTCAGTGAGAACTGGTGACTCCAGTCCTTCAGGCATCGCATTAAAATGCAGTAGATGCAGATTTCTCCTAAAAAGCGTCTGTCATTTAGCCAGTAGAGGGTGCTATCACTGTACTCAGCGCAAAATTAAATCTGGTTAATGAGAGATTAAACAAACCTACTATTCACAGTTTATGAATAACACAGGATCTTCGTCCTTTCTGTACAGAGTGTTTATATAATGATAGCAGCACATAATATTTGTGTAATAGTTTAATTTAATTGTGGCAATATAATTGAGTCTCATTAATTTGGTATAATTAAATGTAATTAATTAATGGAGAGTAAATTCTTGGATGTTGCCAGGTGGGTCCCCAAGTAGAGTGTGCCCCTGTTTGACAAGCTCCAACACATCTTTGACATTTTTAAAGCTGTCAGGTCATTAATTGTTTTTTGCTTGCTTGATTTTTTTATTCTATTTTGTTTTGAATCCCCTTACAGCCAGAGCTGAGATCAGTGGTGATCTCCTGGCATCTTTAAAGTCACAAGAATTCAATTCAGTTCAGTTTTATTTATGTAGCGCCAAATCACAGATTATCTCAAGGTGTTTTATATTGTAAGGTACTTTACCTTACAATATAAAATTGCAATAAAACAACACAATAATACAAAATAAATGGATAAATAAGAGAATGTGCTTTTTATGTGCAGCATGACAAATTTGACATTGATTTGGAAAGGTATTTGTGTCAACTCCCAGAAATCGTTGTCAGTCAGTCAGATTGCTCTAATCACATGTTTAATATTTCTGTTCTTCTGTTCTTATTAATGCATAATAATATGTTAATGATATAGCACAGTGATGCCTTTATATTACTGTGTATTTATGAACTTCTCAGTCCTGGCAGAATTATCTTGATAGCCATGTTTAGCTTGTTGCTATTAATTTAGCTAACAGTATTTTACAAATTTTCCTCTGTAACTCTATGACAAGCGTCTCTGCTTACACTTTGATGTCATTTACAGTTATGTGAAAAAGAAAAAAATATCCCCTGGTTCATTTCAGACTGCAGACTGCTAACAAACAGACAGACAAATAGACAAACAAACACAACGTACACAAATTAAAAGGAAATTTCCCTCACAATGCTGAGTGCTAGTTTAAAATGCAGCTACAAAAACTTACCAGTGTTACAGACATCATGAAGGTCATCACCAAGTACAACCGGATAGTGTGGCAGTGCAAGGTTGCAAACTCCTGCCATGTTTGGTTTGTAGAACTGGACAATGAAAAACAGAGTATGACATTATAAAACATAATGAAAAATAGTAATTTAAGTTATACAGGAGTTTTAGAGTATTTAGGTTCCAAAGAACAACTCAGATGCTGTTCTTTGGAAATTTATGTTTCTGTGTTTGGAAACACAGAAGTTGTTTTATCCGTGCAAGGTCAGTATATTCATACTAAAACATATTAGAATAAATCTAATATGTTTTAAGTCATATTTTATGACTTAGTACTTAGTGTACAGGCATTAAACCAGGTGGATTGAAGTATACTCAGACCTGCCCACCACCTCTCAACTAGGGCAACGTGAGTCCAACCCCTCTTCAAGAAGCTGGTTCCAGAGCTTGAGCTGTCCATTGAGGTTAGCCTGAGTATATGTCGTCAGTGAGGTTGGGAGATCAACCTCACGCACCAGCTCAGGCTCCTTCTCCATTTGCTACAAACAAGTTTTGGAAGGCAATATCAGAGAACCAGGACCAAGCACTGAACCTTTGTGGTCCGTTCAGTGGATGGTGGGTCCAAAGGAGTATGTACCCAAACCTGCTTTGGGCTGAATTCATCTGGACTCCATGGCCACCACATGCTTGAACCTGTAAGCCTTTCCGAGGTAAGATGCCTGAACCTCAAGTGCCGACACTTGAGGTTGTTACATTAAGAGCAGGTACGCTCTGAAACCCTCCCAAATGACCCAGCTGCTCACCCTGTCTCTGAAGATAAGCCCAAACATGTCAGAGGAAGCTCATTTCTACCACTTGTATTACAGTCTTATTCTTTTAGTCACTACAGCTCATGGCCATAGGTGAGGGCAGCAATGCAGTTTGACCTGTAAATTATCAACTTCATTTTCATGCTAAGCTCTCTCTTCACCTCAACAGACAACTGCATTTGTATTACAACACATATCTTGATGCATGCTCAGTCATGGTAAGGAAATCCAAAAAGCTGATTTTGTTCATCTGGATGTAACGTTTTCAGTGGGAGAAATGTTTCGTCACTCATCCAAGTGGCTTCTTTAGTCTCATTCTCATTTTCTCAGTATTACAACAGATGTTACACCAGTCTGTCTCTCAATCTTCTACTTTACTGTTCCTTTACTCATGAGCAATACTCCGAGATACACAAACGCCTCCATTTGGGGCAACAAGTCCCAAACTCTGCCCTTTCCTGGCTGAGAACCATGGCCTCATACTTGGAGGTGTAAATTCTCATTCCCGACACTTCACATATCATCTGCAAAAACCGTACACGTGATCTTGAGATCACCAAACCAAACACCATCCACTCCATAATTTAACTATTTTATTTTTAACAGAAGTCTTTATTCTTATATAACATCTTTAAGGAGACCAACAACTGCTTGGAATAAGTCACCTTGCTATTGGAACCATGCTATGCCAGCACAAGCTAGCATGTGACAGGAGGGCTCCCCGGAACCTTCAAGCATTTGTGCTCATTAGTGCTTTTTAAAAGTACAAATAGAAAATAAATGACTAGCAACAAATCGACTGGAATAGTTATAAAAAATAGAAGGGACAGAAAAACCCCCAAAACACTCATCTTACCGAATGGATTCTGTGCAGACCTCAGAGGTCTCATAAAGTGTGCAATAAAGGACATGTCTTGGTAAAAAATTAGTCCAAGATTCCTTACAATGTTACCGGAGGCCAAGGTCATATCATCCAGAGCAAGTATCTGGTTAAACACCATGTTTCGAAATATTTTAGGGTCAAGTACAAAGACTTCAAATTTTTCTTACTTTAGATTCTCTTAAAATCTTTAAGACATGCCTTTTCATTTAACAAATTTTTCTTATTCTGCAAACAAATTAAGAAGTTCCTCTAACCATGCATACAAATAATTATATATAACTATTAGTCAGTCCTTGCTGTCTTAGAAAATTTAAACACATCTTTAAGCTAAATACTTATACTGCTACTACTACTGATGATAATAATCTTAATAACAATAATGATAATAAAACTGGTTGTTGTCTTTAATAAAGCATTTCAGAGGCAAAGAGATCACAACTTAATTGTATAACACAGCAATAATTTTCGTCATGCCACAGTCTCCAACCAATGTTTTCCCCATAGCATAATGGGTTTGTTTTTTTGACATGGATCAATAAGGCTGACTTTTTAAAAATAAGCTATAGATACTTGTGCTGTGAGCAAAGTGTTATTAAGTTATGGTTACAGTTATTATGTTACAATAATTCCTACAAATTTTTTGGGAAGCGTTGATGAATTGTGCCAGTTAAATGCTACCAGGTCACAGTGCTACCCTCAGCTGTAGAACACTTAAAACCATTATCCACTTCATTTTCAATCAGGACCAGCAAGCAGCAGTAACATCTGCACTCAAATCAGATGTTAGCAGCACTTCCTCATTCATCCCAGCTGTGCTGTTTCACAGTTTCTGGTAATTTCTCGGATGTCAAAGCAATTCCCATTTAAAGTTAATCAACCTGGTGTACCGGGGAGGTCTGGTGTTCCTTTCATCTGTTTCAGCTAAATGGATGAGGAAGCAACGTAGAGCAGATAAACAATTAAATAATGTGTCTCCATTATTATTTAGTCTAGTGAAAGGGCGCAGACAGCAAAATAACATTTTTGTTATTTGTGAGACAAAGTGCAGAGACGTGCCTCAGTCTTGTGTCTTAGTTTGGCCATGGTTTGCATTTCTAATCATTTCACTCGATGTATTATCACAAGCTGGGTCATTTATGAACGTATGAGGTTTTAGAGTCAGGATTTCATGCTTCACTTATCTGGGCTCTAATTTTAGGTTTTATTTTTAAGACATCTGTTAGATTTGCATGGTACATCTAGATTGGAGGGCTTCTTTGTTAAATACTTTTCACAAAAATTGATATAACCTAAAATGATTATTTTGACAACAATGGTACCACTTTCACACATATTTACTATATACAGCTGGTGTTTTGATCAATTTACTTCAATTCAATTCAATTCAGTTCAATTCAATTCAACTCAATTCAGTTCAATTCAATTTAATTTATATAGTGCCAAATCACAACAACAGTCACCTCAAGGCGCTTTATATTGTAAAGTAGACCCTACATACAGAGAAAAACTCAACAATCATATGAGCAAGCACTTTGGCGAGCATGGTATGAAAATCTCCCTTTTAACAGGAAGAAACCTCCAGCAGAACCAGGCTCAGGGAGGGGTGGCCATTTGCTGCGACCGGTTGGGGAGAGAGAAGGAAATATTACATATACTGTACACAGTATACATATGTGGTCCACTCCTATATGTGCATATACAATATAAATTTGAATGTACATATAGGGCTAGGTGATGAAGCCACCAACATTCTCTCTCTGTCTCACACACACATACACAAAAAAACATAATATCATATAGCAGTAATCTATTACATGAGTCGCATCATTTTAGCTTTTGATCAGCACTCACAATCTGCTTTAACAAGACTAGCACAAGGAAAAACAGATTTATCCTTGCAAAAGTAACATAAAGACAACTGTAATGTCCCCAAGTATGGAACAAAAGAGAGAAGGTCATTAACAATATAGGTCCGCACAGACTGTCTGGTTCACTGTACAAAACAAGCACATTCATTTATGCAATTTGTCAATCAGGTTTCTAGAAACATTACACATAAACAGATAGTATGTGTCACACATGAGCTATAGAATAAACATACAAAGGTTTTGAATATCAAGCCCCATCATATCTTAACTCTGTAAGATGATAGACAAAGATATTTTTGTATCATTGGGCAACTTTTTGTTAACAACAATGTTAATTTTAGACAAAAAACATAACATTTTTGAAATTATGGCAAATATTGATCATGTTGATGAGATAGAGGTCTCAGAAACTCATGTATCAAATATAATACAAAGGGCATTATAGGATTAAATATCTCAGCACTCAGACTACAACCTGTGGCTCCTAGGGATTAGAATAGTAGAATGGCAAGCAGCTAGCTCCCAGTTTAAATTTGGGAGACAAACACGTTCTCTATTTTTTTAGATTAGACTCAAAATTTTCCTTTCTGATGAAGCTTATAGTTAAAGTTGGATCATGTGACCCTGAACCATCTCTTAGTTGTACTGCAATAGGCATAGGCTTCCCATGATCCACTGAGCATTTCTTCCTCACACAGTTCTTTTCAGCCTCTGTGTTTTTTTTACACAGTTATTGCATTTAGAGGTTTAAATCAGCGGTTTGAATTGTGACACTGAGCATGGTTCTGCCAGATGTTTTTCCTTCACACTGTGCTTGCTCATAGAGCGTTATCTGATTCTTTTGGTTTCCTCTCTAATATTGTAGAGTCTTTACCCTACAATATCAAGAACATTGAGGCAGGAGTTGTTGTGATTTTGAGCTATGTAAATTGAACTGAAATTGTACTTTTGTACCTTTACAGGTTCAAACATTTTTCTGCAAGGTTTTCTCTCTGGTATAGTACCCTACATAAAAGTGCAGGGTAAAGGCATGACTATTGCTGTCAAGTTAATAAATAAAAAATGAATTGAATGAGTTATATTCTAAACATAAACATACTCAAATCCTTTACAAAACACAGAGGCATGTTACTCACCCATTAGAACCTTATGTTCTGAGTCTTGAGGTCAGAGAAGTTGTTGACAACATTTCTCCAGAGTCCTGGCAGTAGACTCATTCTACTCTCTTCTCTCCCCTCACCACTTTTTACATTTATTTTTATTTTTTTTATTTTGGGTTTTTTTGTTTTGGATGTTTGCTTTGCTTTGACTTGCTAAACATATTAAAACACAATAGAACGCATTTAGAATTCCTCCGCACCAACAAACTATAGGACACATGCTGAAAAACCTATTGTTATATAGTTGATGTCGACAGGTTTGCACACTTTTTCCATATATGACAGAGACCAACGTCAACAAGAAGTTTGTGTAAATATATGGTAGAAGGGTATGCTGGGGAAAGCATACCCTTCTACCATCAAAGCTTTTCAGAAATGGTGGTTATATTAATTAATGGAGTGTTAAATGACTGAGTAACTATAATGCAGCAAAAATTCAATTCAAAAATAAATGTATAGAATAGAATATCCCTTTATTTTCATTGTACATGTATAATGAAAATATGGGCGCTCCACACCAACTGTGCAGGAAATATAAAAAGCAATACAACAGGAATAAATAACAAACAAGAAGAATATATATAAATCAGTAGAAAGACACATTAAAACAAGCTGCAAAGTGCTTGAATCTAGTGTGTGTATACTTCATAAATAAAGTTAAGGTTTAGTTTACAAGTTAGAATCATGAATTAAGCCTATAATGGAACTTGTATAATGTGTCTAACTGTAATGCAGCAATTATGCATATGTGATCTGATGTGGAGGGGCCCACTGGGTACTCATATCAACTGGTGCTCTCCTACCTTATGGACCCTCGGGCACTGCCTTGTCTAAAGTTACATTTTACATAGTTACATCTATGATAAACATATCAGAATGTGATGCATTACATTATACACAGATTACTTAATCCACAAAATATTCAAATGTTTTAAAAAATAACCAGCTTTAATAACTAAAAGGAAGCCAATGCAGATCATTTTTACTCGCATTTCACATACTCTTTTTACTTACTATAATTTGTTTTGTGTGAACATGGTAGCAGCAGTGTCTGAGAAGTGACGATAGATTAAAGGACTGAAGTAGGTAGATTCAATGTAATAAGATGCGACACCACCTGGGGCACGCGCGCACACACACAAACTCACACACACACACAGTTGCTCCATATATTGTTCCCTGGGCTCAGTGCCATGCTCCTCATCATGTTTGTCTAGGCTAATCGCCCAGTTGCTCTGTGCATTAACTTTGTTAGAACAGAGACACCTCATTAATGATGGTTCTAATTGAATGAAATGGCCATACTAACGAGCATAAAAACCTCCCACTCACATTTTGCTAATTAACAGCACACTGGCTTAATTACAACAGTAGCAACACGTGCAGTGCTGCCTCGTTTCTGTTAATTGCCGAAGCTAACAGGGATTTATGGTAATTGGCTGTATAAGCATTGTTAATGAGAGGCTGAATTAGCTAGACAGACAGAGACGAGAGGAGAGCAGAAATGTGCCAGCGCTAATTAACACGGGGAGTGCTCTTCAGCTATTGGCTGCTGGTCCATGTGGCTGTATTGATCATCTGATTGGCTAGTTTAACACCATGTTCTCCTCTTCTTTTTCCTCTGAGTGAAAACACTGGAATAATAATGCAAAAAGGACAGGAACTGTAAAAGTTTGAATGGACAGGACTAACACAGGGGTGTATAACAATTACAACTTTTATTCCTCTCTTATTTATGAACTTTATTTTAATGTATTCATGTTTGGATAGATGGGTGGAGCATTAGCACGTGCTTTAAGGGAACATAAAGATCTATTTCTGTCCACCTGAGGCACATGGGGGGGTATCATTTCATTTTAGCTCACAAAAGCTTTATTATGTTCACTGTTAGTCACTAACCATGTCTGTGTACCCTTGCAGCTCCACAGTGGGCTTCTTAGTGGTTTTGTAACTGGCTAGATACAAAACTGGATGAGTTAAAATAACAATCTGAAAAATGTTAAGGACAGTACTGCAGGACACTGCTGAGGTACTCTCTGGATAGGTCAACAGTCAGAGACACAGAGAGACCCACATCACTTTCACACCTATGGGCAATTTAGAATCATCGCTTAACCCTACTAACTGCATGTCTTTGGACTGTGGGAGGAAACTGCAGTGCTCAAAGAGAAACCATGGGAGAACATATAAACTCCACACAGAAAGACCCAGCCACCCAGCACCTTCTTGCTATGGGGCAACATTTGTAATTTTCAGGTTAATTTGATTAACATTTGGAGCAGTTGTCTCTGTGATTTGTTTTAGCGTGCATGAATTTTATTTGCTATTTGTATCTACTTTAATTTGGATGTTTCCAGTGTGTGAGTTCTACTCTGTTTGTATTTACACCATTTGGATTTAACATTACGACTACTGACAGGCAAAGTAAATAACAATGATTATCGCTTCATCATGGCACCTGTTAGTGATTTGGATATATTAAGGTGCAAGTGAGCATTGTGTTCTCAAAGTTGATGTTAGAAGCAGGAAAAATGGTGCTGGGAGGTTTCTTCAAAACTGCAGCTCTTGCAAGGTGTTCCTGGTTGATGAAAAGCTACTGTAGCCAAAACTGACAAAAAAGCTAATGCTGATTTGGATAGAAAAGTGTCAAAATACACAGAACATTGCAGTTTGATGCACTTTGGTGCCCGTGTCTACTGCCAAAAGTGCCAGTGGGCCTGTGAGCATTAAAATTAAACTGCAGGACACCTGGTCTGATGAATCACGTTTTCTGTTACTTGTGTTACTCCACATGGTGCATGTGTGTCACTTACCTGGCTGAATACCTAGTACTGGGATGGATTATGGGAATCAGATAGTGTGATGCTTTGGACAATGTTTTGCTGGGTCCTGCCATCAATGAGGATGTTACTTTAACATGTACCACCTACCTAAGAAATGTCACAGACCATTTACACATGATACCACAGCACAAAAATGGCTCAGAAGTTGTTTGAGGAGCACAACAGCGAGACTGAAGTGTTAACTTGGCCTCCAAATTTTCCATATCTTTATGCAATTGAGCATTTGTGGGATGTGCTGGACAAAAAAGTCCAATGTATGGAGGTCCACCTCACAACTTACAGGACTAACACAGGATCTGTGGCTAACATCTTAGTGCCAGATACCACAGCACACTTTCAGAGGACTATTGGAGTCCATGTCTCAAAGGATCAGGCCTGGTTTGGCAATAAAATAGGGCCCAAAACAATTTTAGGCATGTGGTCATAATGTTAGGCCTTCTATTGGAAATACAACCCTGTTCAAACAGCAACTCTTTCTGCCAGTTATTTCTCTTCCTATCTCCCTGTCTCATTCCGCCGTCCTTCTTAATTCCTCCTCTTCCTCTTCATATTCACTGGTTTTTATTCTCCTCCCTCTGATGAAGTGATTATGGTTATGTGTTCAGTTAAAGATCACTCAGGCAGACACAGTCTAGATTGGTATGCATGTCTTATTACACCATGTCACTGTGTGTGTTTGTCTGTGTGTGCGCACACCAGCAAATGTCACAGTTCATTGGTTGTCAATGAGGGAATGTCAGTTAGTCATTGGTTAAAAGATCTGGTTAGCATTCGTAATGGTCTCTTATTACTGCCTACACCCAATGGTTGCACGCAACCCAATGTGTATGTGTTAAGATGACAGAGTTTGTAAATGTTCCAGGGTGTGTGCCTGTTTGGGTGTGTGGCAGGCCAAGTGAAAGAGATGCAGAGGGTGAGAGAGACAAAGTGAGGCAGGATTACAGACAGCGAGCAGACTGACAGAGAAATACATGTTCTGCTGTTCAGGGGTGCACCAACTGAAACATGGCTTTGCCCACAAACACTCACACACCGAATAGACCAATGTTCAAAAAAAGATGATGTGAGAACAACTAAGTAATTGCCAAGTGTAATTTGTTGTATTCTAAAATGTAAAATGTCATTTTCTTTACTTTACTGTCCAATAAAGTGAAAAATGCCACAAAAAATAAAATTTTCAAGAAAAACAGTCTTGCTTTATGTAATTAACAGTCACTCCCTCACTGAATATTTAATTTAATAATATAGATCCTAATTGTTATTAAGCTAAATTTAATATGAGCTAGAAAAAAATTCAGAGAGTAATTATACAAGCAGCTCAAAGGGAAATGACACGTAAAAATTCTTTTTTCCAGTTTATTTTAATTCATATGTCCAACTATCATTTTAGTACCAGAGTGCTGGTTGGTTTGATAATGCTAATTATGTAAATCTTAAAAATAACAAACTAACTAAATAAGGATAACTTAAAAGGGTGAGTTATACAAACTTGGTCATTTTGATTGTGCAGCATAAATAATATTTCAAACTTAATTTTCAGCTTTATACAACCTTAATTTTGTAAAAACAAAAACAAAAACAAAACCCTCTCATTAGAGTTTTTAGAAGGTTAAGAGTTTTTGTTACCAATATTTACATTATGTGTTAAGAGCCATAGATCTCAGTTTTTGTTGCATTCCTGTGCCCCATGTAGAACACAGTATGGGGGCAGCTATAGTTTGAGCCAGGGGCGATTCTAGGATCAGAGCTTTGGGGGTGCTGAGCACCCAGAGAGCTGCCCATCCAGGCAAGGTAAACTTTACTCGTCACGATGAGACGTCTTCCCTGTCTCTGTCAGTCCCTGCATCCTTAAATGTCTCCAGTTGTCCCGAGTTCCCTCTGACTGTCTCCTTGGTGCATTTAAACCCCTGTTCCTCCCTGTCCTCATCGTCTGTTGTCTTCATCTCCATTATCAGTCATCATAATTTTACCCTCTCTGTACAAGTCTGCACATTTCTTTATTAAATCATAAGATTCTTAAATTCATCAAGTCTCTCTGTGCCTGGGTCCTCGTCACGATACATGACATGACTGTTTTGTACATTTTAACACAATTTAATCCCCACATTTGTGAAAGAAAAGCAAAACACTTTTATCAAATCTGATAAAGGTTATTTAAATGCTGCTAAAGACTACTACTGCCAAAATGTCTTGTTTCACAAGTTGCCCTGTGATGCTTCCACAGGAATGTATGTGAATGTTAGCCTGAAGAAAAAGTGCTTTAATGTGAATGAGGCATGTTGTATAAATGCGAGGTAGAGTAGAAAAGCAGTATATAAGAACCAGTCCATTTACCATTTATTCATTAACATATGAACAACAACCCTGAGCAAGAACACTGACCAGGATTGTTAGTCACTGCAGTCTCGTGGTGGCTTGACACTTTACTCAGTTCTTGGGTTTCCCTGCCCATGCCCCGGTAAAGGAAATGCGTTTTGAAAATAACATAATAATAATTTACCATTATTAATGAATGAATAATAATATAATACGCACTGTATCCTCATTTTTATCCTTTAAAGTTGATCTGATGTCTGGAAGTAAAATGCATACAATCTACAGAACTTAAATTAGCCTATAAAACATTAGCAGTGCCATATTTAGACTTTGTAAATGAGTTTTGACTCTGACTCGTTTCAAGCTAAAAAGGTGTCATCCTGACCGTGTGCAGATATGGTTTTTTGTAGCCTTCTTTTTCTCCTTCTTTTATCCTCCTCTTACCCTCCATCGTCGTCTCCTCATACTCAGCGCTCTCTGTGGCATCACTTGCCAACCAGTGTGCCAACCGGAGTGTGAACATTTTCAGGATGGCTCCTCTCTTCCTGTTTTCTTTTTTTTTCCATCTTTCTTTTCCCTCTGCACCATACTCAAACCCCAACCCCCCTTCAGTTAATCACAGTTGTTCCCAGCAAAAGGAGCTGTTAACGGCTTGGTGCATCAGGAATGGTCCTGGCGCTCCCCGCCACTAATCGGACCGTTACGACTGAGAAGCTTTGCATTATGCAAATCACTGGCCGGGAACAGGTGACATTTGTAGGGGAGCGGGGCGACAGGGCGATGGAGTCTGGCTGATTTAGACATTAGTCCCTGTCACAACGCCACACACATACGCACACACACTCACACACACACACACACACACACACACACACACACACACACTGCACATATGTATATGTACACAGCACATATTCACTGTATCCATATTGCAGAAAGAACAGAAGTAACACACAACAGAGAGTATAATGTACTTTTGCTGTCATTTGCAACACCACTGTTTCAGAAGTTACTATCCAAATGTTGTCAGCATTTCAGTCTCACTTTTACCAGTGTATCATTTACAAGTGTAATCACTGCTACCAAATAAATGCAGCAACAACAGGAATATAATGGGAGTTTACCTTTTATCATCTCCAAGTCTTTCTCCCAGCTTTTCTTCTTTTCATTGTCCCAAGTCCCCAAATCTATTTAAAAAATTGTCCATTATTATGGACTCCTTATAATCCCACAAAGTTAAGAAAATACTCTTAATATTGGATTTCCCTGTACACTATAGCCCCCTGCCCAGTAGTAGCTGTATGTCGGGATTATCAGACAGACCCTAAAGAATGAAGCCCTGAGTGCTTGTTTACCTCAGTCCAGTGTAATTTGATGTCTGGAGTCAACTCTGTTCAAAACTTTAAATAGGATTATTTCCCCCTGGCTTCTATTACTATGTGTTTTTACCTTATAGAGTACATAAACCATGTCCCCATGGTGTGATGAAAGAGGAAAAGGAGATGACAACAAGACATGTATGGTTGTTTCTGAATATCCCTTGCTGCTAAGGACCTATATGCAGACATAATATGTGTCATATGCCCTGAATTACCCTTCAGTTGTCCCTTCTGAATGGCCACGATCTGAAAGCCACAACAACACCATAAAGTGACCACATGGGGATAAGATGAGTCTGAGAGGTAAGTGTAAAAGTTAGACTGTGAAGAAGATCCAGTAACCCCTTTCAGTCATCTCGTAAAATAAGAAGTGAGAACTGAAAGGTGTGTGTTTTATATTCCACACAAACAAACAAACAACAATTTGAAAAAGTAGCATTTGAGTATCACAAATAAATTTAGAGCAATATTTTCGTGTGAACAGTGATTGCTGTAACATATTACTTGTTTGCCTGTTTGCAATAGTACAGTGTTAGAGTAAAAATATCTCTCAAACAGAGCTTCAGCTAAACCTGCCCGAGTCTCTACTTCTTCTTCTTCCTTAGTGTTTATTTTCTTTATGTCTCATTTTCACTTGCTGCTTCTTTTGGGCCTTCCCTCTTCCTTTTTTTCCCCGCTGGCCCTTGCACCCTCCACCCCTGTGTGACAGATGAGGCAGAGATGAGAGGATGAGAGGGGAGATGTGTTGCACCTCACTTCTCTTTCTAATGTTTCTGGCTGCCAGGAAGCCATGTGGAAAACTAAAGACTATTAATGCCACAAACAAATCTCTCCCAAAACGGAAGCTCTTTTACATGTTTTAGTGTACGGGTGGGCTGAGGACTTAATGACATGGAGAGAGGAGGATGATGGAGGGGAAGGCTGGTAGTGAGGATGGGGAGGAGGAGGAGAAGGGGAGGACAAGATGTGGATGGGTAAGGAGGAGAAATGGGAGGCTGGAAAAGGGTAAAAGGGGAAAAGAAGAAGCTGATCACTGAGATGACCCAGGTTAGATAAAAATGCACATTTAGTTTTATTAGTTCTGTCTTCTTTGCTGGGAGACAAAGAAAACAAAAGTTTTTTTTGTTGTAAAGTTGTAATTGAAATAGTTGGGCCAAGCAGTCTCAGCATGCAATGAAATCATTTCCATATTTTACCATCAAGCCCGCTGCTAATTAATCTGAAGTGTTTGTTGCTTTAACCAGATTTCACAATTTTAACAATTATTAAAGTTCAGCGTTAGATGAAACATTGTTTTTTGGCCTTAAACATGCTTTCTTTCTATTAGAAAAAAAAGGGTGATGGATGTGATTGCAAATAGAGTGTCGGGTGTATGGAAGTAGTACACTGTAATTAATCTCTGGCTCTCTTCATCCTGTCTTCCTTCTCTCACCCCAACCAGCAGATGGCCCCGCCCCTCCCTGAGCCTGGTTCTGCCGGAGGTTTCTTCCTGTTAAAAGGGAGTTTTTCCTTCCCACTGTCGCCAAAGTGCTTGCTCATAGGGGGTCATATGATTGTTGGGTTTTTCTCTGTATGCATTATTGTAGGGTCTGCCTTACAATATAAAGCGTCTTGAGGTGACCGTTGTTGTGATTTGGCGCTGTATAAATAAAATTGAATTGAACTGAAGTAGAAAACACTTTTCTAGTGCTGCTATGATCAGGATAACTGATGTAAAGTCTTACTGAGTGAAAAAAATATAATGTAAGTGATTGTCCTTATTTAGTGTCAAGAAGGGCGATAAAGTGGGGTACACTTTAGGGAAGGCCCCACAGATTCTCCCCTCACTGTTTCAAAACATGGAGCTTGGGATGGTAAAAACCAGACATCACAAGTTAATGGATGAGTTTACTATGACTGTCTTTTAATCAGTGTTGGGTAAGTTACTTTAAATTAGTAACTTAGTTACATTACTAGTTACTACTATCAAAAGTAACTCAGTTACTTCAAGTTACTCGTTACTTTCAAAGTAACTAGTTACTAGGGAAAGTAACTTTGGTTTTACTCAGAATTCTCTTATTAATGTGTTGCTTCCCTAACTGTATACCCAGCAAGGATGCCTGTCTTCTAGCTTGCTTACATGTTAGCACTATCCTGCCACAAGTGCACTGTGCCACCTATCAACAGAAAGGAAAAAATAATGTGCATATTTCCACGTCACATGGTCACATGCACTTTTTACGTCCAACATGGAAACTGCAGTCGTGGTGCTTTCGATTATACTCGGAACTTGGAAATTCTGCCTTCCGAGTAGGAAGACGTGGGTAACTCCAGACTGCAGATGAGCTGCATACAGGGCTGGACTGGGACAAAAAATCGGCCCGGGCATTTTAACTAGAGACCAGCCCGCCATTATAGGAAAAACCATAAAGCCTTTGAATGAAAACAAACGCTGTTGTGACAGTGATGTACACTGTTCTGATGGTATATATGTATCAATCTAATAAACTTAAACCTACACCACCCTCTCTATTCTAGTATTCTAAACAGTACTTAGCCAAAACCCCAAAACTGCTTGCTCGAGTTAACCTCCTGAACTATCTACAACACATGAGAATAAGAAAGAAAAGTATTTCTTTGTGCCCCCCTTTTCCCTTTTAATGCCCTACCTGGCCCCCTGGCAAAACTTTGCTAGATCCGCCCCTGCACAGTTACCAGCTGTCAGTGAAAAAAAAGGATCCTGGTGTTATTTGTCTCTCAGAAACAGTTCATAACTTCCCTTCAGCTCATTCATATCACCTAAAAGGTAAACCTGTTTCTCCATCACCTGTCTCATCATCATCAGCTCTGATGATTCAGTAAGGACATCTCCTGGTTTCATCTTCATGTTTCCCTCTCACCACATATCCAAACCGATATCATGACCAGCAGCTTTTACAGCTGTGCCTCCAGCAAACATCTGCTGATACTAGAAATTAATATTAAATAAATTCTAACAACAGCTGATCAAGCTCAAAGATGCTGCTGTTGTTTAACGTGAACTCCGCTGGTTTCCTCTTTCTGGCGCAAAGTGGGCGATAAACGAACAAGAGAGACGGGACTTGCGACAGAAAAGCCGATCAGCTGATCATTGATCAGTTTCGTGATTGAAGTAGCAACAGGAGAGTTAGGGGGAGAGAATGAGAGAAGAAGAGGCAGCTGTGCAGCATAAAGACAGAGTAAATCCAGCTTTGTGTATTTTTTTTCCATTGTAGCCGAAATACGGGACAAATTGTAAACACCTGATATTTTCTCTGAATACGGGATGATTCTGCTTTTTACGGGATGGTTGGCAACTCTACTAACTAACCTTATGGATAAAATAAAGTTCAACATCAGTAACATCATAGCACCCCCCCCCCCCCCCAGCAGTATATAAACACCGTCATGCTAGCTAGTATGAGTTATTTTAACTGACTGTAAAAAGTCAGCACAACGAAAATAAACTCCACCTAAACTTGGTTTATATCTGACCCAGAATGACTGCAGGTCATAACTTCTTACCTGAAGTTCAGTTCACCTGACACTCGGACCGGTGGCCACCTCGAGTCTCTCCTCCTCCTGCCTCTCCTTTCCCTCATCCACCTGCTGGCCTCCACCACTTGCTAATGTTACTGAATCTGTGAAAGCTCCGCCATAGCCACCACCAAACAATTGAGTTATTTTTACACATCTGCCAGCATCTGGCCAATCAACCACCTTTCATTGTTTATACCATTACGGGAAAAAAAGAAAAGAAAAAACGAAAAATGACCATCGGCCCACCAAGTCCAGCTAGGGCTGCATATGTGTTTAGTAGTAATTTGTTTTTGTAGTGGGCTTGCAAAACCACCCTTTTTGAGGGCATTGCTATATTAGAATCACAACTTCTCTGACGAGGCTCACCAGAACGCCGTTTACTCGAATGGGACATTATTCCCAGGTCCGTGTTCCGATTTCCGAGGTAAGTCGAACGAAACATACGGAGTAACGAATAACGACCCTATCTAAATCCCAGTAACGATTAACGCGTTCCTGATTTTGGCATAATAACTAGTTACCGTGCTCGTTACCGCAATAATAACGTAGTTACTGTGACTCATTACTTAATAACACGTTACTCCCTACACTGCTTTTAATGTCTATTGTTCTCATGACAAAAACTGCCGTTTTTTGCCAAATCTGTTTGCCTCATTTTTCAGTCCCAGAGGATGCTGCTTGACAAGTCCAACTGTTAATTGGAGCGGTCCATGTCCAGCTGATTTGGCTCTGTAATTATTTATTTGATGAAGTTGATGAGCAGGCTAGCTAACTATGGTCTAATCTGCTGAAGCAGGTGTGTGCCATGATTGCATACATCTCTGAGTACACTTAAAAGCACAAGAGTTTCCACCAGTACCAGACAAGTTTGATTCCTTTTTAAAGGTCTCAGAAGTTAACAGCTTCCAATTATTAATCCACACCACCTCTTATAGCCCCAGCCAAGAAGTCCAAGTCTTAACCAAACCTACAGCGATAGGATCACAGTGTCGGAGTGGAAACAGAGTGCTCCCATTAGATGTCCAGCTAGATAAATAGACTATAATGGGCTGCTGGGGGTGTGTTTGGTCTTTGGCCTGACGCTCCCATCAGATGTGATCTTAGGGTCGTCGCCATGAATCAAGCAGCAGTGCGATGTCATTGGTCATCCTGACAGCTGAACAAAGCCCAGCAACTGGGGAGGGACAGACGGTGCTAATGGAGCCAGATTAGAGTGGGTATACTTTGTAACTTGTGCTGGGTCTGCTGGAGTTAGATGTTTGGGGTCAGTGACGTCTTTATGAGATACCTGAGCAAGGCACTGAGGTGCCACTGTGGCATCATCCATATTGGTTTTGCTGGGTTGCACTACTATGTTCCATGTTCTTTGTGTTTGTAGACCTTTATGGTGTCTGTGTGTGAGTGGAGAGCCTGGTGATGTGGTAGTGGTGGGATTGATAAGAGGCAGATAAAGCTTTAAGGGCTAATGGTTTCCACTAATGAGAAAACTGGCTGTGATTATGACAAATAGGTGGAGAGCACCAGGCTAAGCAGCGACACACAGCAGCTATTGTTAGGCAGCCGAGCCTCAGCATCTCATTACACCTCCTACTGATAGGCCTCCTTTTCTGCTGCAGATAGACCTCCTCTTCTTGTCCCAAGAAACTTCTTTCTTTCCTCCCAAAAGCCATTGTTTCTCCTTCTGAAATAAACTCTCTTCTCTCCTCCATTCTACAATCTGTTCCTATCAGTCTCTAAATTCCATTTTACAAAAGTCCATAAGTGTTCAAAATAGTTCAAGCTTTATGTGACGACACTGGGGGAACATTGTAAGACAGAGGAAGTGGTCTCGTAAATGGAATTTCTGCTTTTCCGCTAAGTAGTAGGTGACATTAGGGAAAGCAATGTAATAATGAAACTATAGGCCCCAATAATTATTGTCAGCAATGTAGGAGTGCAATTGCTTAAAACATTGAGAAAATGACATGCATCAAGAATACGCATTGACAATGAGATGTTAGGTTGACTTCCAACAACAAGGAAGGAGCCTTTAGTCCTTTCACAACAACTTTATTTATATAGTGCTAAGTTTAAAAAACAAAACAAAACTGAAAAAAGGTGAAATGTGTCATATTTTGAAAAGGTACAAGCTCAGTCCAAAAGACTGAAAGACATGAAAGACATCTTCATGCCTTTATGGACCAGTCTCATTGGAACCAGAAGAGGCTATTTCCACAAAGCTGGAAGCATGAGATTGTTCAAAATGTCTCCATAAGAATATAATTGGTCATCTTCAGTGCTGTGATTTATTTGAAAACCAGTTTGGAATATATCCACCATCGCTCCTCTGCACATGGCCAGACCTTACCTCTCTAACCACTCCAACCTGAGCTGTCCCTCTGATATACTCATTTCTAGTCTTCTCCATTCTGGTCACTCCCACTTTAAGAACTTCAACTCTGCCACCTCCAGCTCCACCTCCTGTCTTTTTGTTAGTGCCGTCATCTCTAAATCATACATCATAGCAGGTCTTATTAACGTCTTGCGAAGCTTCCCTTTCACTCTTGCTGCTATCTTTCTGTCATACATCACCCCTGAGGCTCCTCTTCACCCACTCCACCCTACCTGCATTTTCTTCTTCATCTCTCTTGTGCACTGTCTATTGCTTTGGATGGTTGACCTCAGGCATTTAAACTCATCTATCTCTACTCTTGCATGTTCACCTTTCCCCCTGTCGCCCTCTCATTCACCTACATGCATTCTGTCTTGCTTCCACTGACTTTAATTGCTTGCTTCCACTGACTGTGTATCCCTCTTCCACCTTCGCCCTACTCTAACTACAGATCATGTCGCATCATGTCTTCTGCAGACATCATACTCCAGGGAGAATCTGCCTAACCTGATCTGTTAACCTGTCCATCACCGTCACTATCCTCTTTTGGTGTTATTCATACTACATTTCTGCACATCGCCCTATTCTTTAAAATCTGTACCAGTACACTTTTTCTCTTTTCCTTAGACATCCTCCCACTCTCCAGGATTGTGTTAAAAAAGGAGACCACTGCCTTCTCTCCCAAACATCCTAAAGCACTTCAAGTACATCATCTGGACCGATCACTTTTACACTCTTTGTTCCATTTCGCTTCATTTTTACCAAATCCGTGCACTTCCTGGTTCAGTAACTGTCCTCTGCATTCATTAGCCCCTCAAAGTAGTCCTTTCTTCTTCTTAACACACTGGCACATTTCCAGTTGGTAAATGAACTGTTTCATATATACAGCGTCTCCTTAACCTGCTCCACATCTTTGGGATGCTAGGTAAAATTTGGGACGTTATGTAAAATGCAATTATTTGCATAACTCATAAACCCACATTTCATTCACAGTACAACACAGAAAATATATCAAATGTTTAAAGTGAGACATTTTAGTATTTCATGAATGTCTTAGCTCATTTAGAAATTGTAACATGCCTCAAAAAAGTCATGACATCCATAAAAACCCAGCCTTTTGCTGATAGGTTTTTGTTTTTTGTCACATTGCTTGTTTTTTATTTGTCCCTCTCACCACTTATCTTTGAGACTGCAGTGCATTAATATACTTTAACAGTAATGGTTGGAGTATATTAATATTTGTTAACTTCTACTCCACCCTTAAAATCCTACCAGCACCTTTTAGCCTTCCCTCCCTTCATCATTCATTGCATTCACCCTTCTTTTCTTTCTGCCTTGTCCTTTCTGCAATCTTCTCTTCATCCTCCCCTCAGTACCCTCTCTCTCTTTTCCTCCCCCTCCTTCCTCAAACTCATTTCAGCATGAGATTATAAATGGAGCCTTGGGAAAATGTGATAAATCAATTAATCATTTGTAGCTGTGTTGCTTAATGAGTGAACTGAGGTGTCATAATTAGTTCTCCCAGTATCAATCATTAAAGTGCAAGTTTGCTGATAAACAGGCAGCTGATGAGTACAGAGACATGGCTGAGACTCTCCTGCTGTGACTGTTGGAAAATCACATGATAAGAGCACTAAACGTGCATTAATGAGCTACAGTTTACAGTATTTTAATTCAGCTGCACTTCAGTTACATCTGATTGGGTCGATCTGAGAGATTGTGAACTTCAGCCCAGAATAGAGCATATTTTTGTCCCACTATAAGAACAGAAAATATTTGCACAGGTCACTTTAATTTACATTTTTGACGTTGCAATATGAAAAACACTGGTGGCCCCAGTGCTACCTCTCAGCCTCCTCGTAGATATTAATTTGAAAATCCTAGGTGACTTCCTTCTTGAGTTACTGCATTCACAATATTTTCAGAAAACTGACCTCTGAGGTTGAGGTCACTGAAATGAAAGTTGTCTAAGATTTTCAGTCTAAGCACCTGTGCCATGAATTTTAGAATCCTATGTTGCCTTGTTCTTGAGTTATCGCATTCAAAAACTTCAGTGTCCACACGCGTGGGGTGGCTGTGGCTCAGGAGGTCGAGCCAGTCATCTGCTAATCAGAAGGTTGGTGCTTCGGTCCTCATCTGCTCGAGTCTGCATGCCATATATCCTTGGGTAATATACAACATCATCATCATTATTAGCCTTTCATTGTTAGGAGTGAAAATCGTGTAATAACACCACATTGGCATCTGGTGTGATCAAAAAGCTATTTGAATTAGCCCCCAAAATTTTTACATATTACTTAAATACAGCTATTGTCCTTCATAATTGAATACGTAATAAATAGTTTGATGGGCAGGCTTTCAGAAACTCTTGACGACACCTTGTAAAAGGTGGTCCCTTAGTTCTGTGTTGACCTTCTGTTTTCTATCCTTTGCTTGTCTCTCTCTCTCTGTACTCTGTTTGTGTGTGTGCACGTGTTTGTAAACGAATTGACTCCGCTTGTCTGTTTCAGGGATAGGATTCCTCCAGGAGGCCCTTCCTTCCTGACTTACACTCGTGGAAGCTGTCACCAATTACTCACCTGTGTGCAATTGGTCAATAGCAGGTGAGTTCCTCTCTGCATTTAAGGTTAAAGAACTCACTCGATGCCATATTGTTGCACAAACTGTGATGTTTCCTCTCCTTTGAGCTTTAGTGGTATTCTGTTTACTTGCTTGTCAGCAAGCTTCCTCCCTCCTTAGCATTGCTAAACAGCTTTATCAACCTGTTTACTTTCAGTCACAATAAACCTCACAATAAACCTGTTGAACTTTTTATCCATGTCTGTCATTTGATCCCAAGGTTGAGTCTTAGCCATGACAGCAAGAATTTGGGACTAGGAGCCCCTGCAGTTGTCAGAGATACAAACATCAGTGTTATGACACATATGAAACCTTTCTTTTTGTTTTAATTAGCTGTTTGTTAGTTTTAGGCTACAGCACTACTTCATTACATATAGGATATAATAATTCTGGTTTGATTCGAAAAGTGTTAAAACCGCAAAAGTTATTCTAAAGGGTATGTGGTACATAAAGCCAAGGAGTCCTAAAAAACCTGAGGGCTTGTTGCTTAAAATGCAAATTGGGTGAATTAAAAAAGTTAATTCAATCAGTCCTGGATGTTTCTGAAACATTCATCGGTGTAGTTAAAGCACAGATTTCTGCATCCATGCTTTCATGCATTATGTTTTTGTTTTTTTGTTTGTTTTATCGAATTAAATAAAATCTGGATTCACATTACGCCATTTAGAGTGTAAGCGAAAACAACATCGCTCAAAGCAAGCATTTCAGCTCCTTTATGCAAAAGTCTTCTCCACATTATAGCAGCAAAAAGGGTAGGTTTTCTCCTTTGAAGCATGTGTGAAGGACACACTCTGTGCTTTGCACATAGGCAATGGTACTGACTACCTACGTTACAGCAACTAGAACATTGTTGATGTGTCTGGATAATTAAAACGAATGAAGGCAAACCTCTCTGTGCAGTTCTGGCAGAAGACTTCAGGTGGTTTCATTCTAATTTAATCTGATGCAACAGTGAGATAAGCCGAGCCACCGTATGTATCTAAACCGTATGTGTACATTGTCATCTCTTTCATGAGTACTTAAAGAAAGCTAGCCAGCAGAGGTTAGATAAGTGAATTGCTTATTACTAAACCTTGCTTTGAGATGTTAAGCTAATTCATGCATATATAACACTTTTGGGGCGGGAGGCATGACTGTGTGTGTGTGTGTGTGTGTGTGTGTGTGTGTGTGTGTGTGTGTGTGTGTGTGTGTGTGTGTGTGTGTGAGAGAGAGAGAGAGAGCGAGAAAGGGTCAGGAAGGAGGTCACTGTTTATGTGTGTGAGAGTGTGTGAGACTTGCTAATGGTGTTTCTAGCATGGAAAATGCCCCAGTGAGCAGCCTAAATTATTGAAATCACAAGCTCAACACTGGAAGCCATTATCACACTCATTTGCATAAAGACTCTTTCAAATAGGTTCCTGAAGGCCAGGGCACGCCTCCATCTCAGTCCCAAACATAAGAGTGTGTGCGTGTCCAATATTCCTCTAAGGCTTCACTTAGGTGAAGGAAAAGTTAAACCCAGCCCCCCATGTCGCCTCCTATCAATATCCAGCTGCACAGCCCACTCAAACCGATCACAGTGATATATGTATGGGGTGTGTCTTTGTGAGATGTAACACAGGCAGGCAGACAAGACCATATACACACACACACACACACACACACACAAGTATATTTACACACAGTGGATAGTAACAAGCCATTAATGAAAGCTTAATTGATGAGCTCGTTAAGATCTGTTATTAGAGAAATTGATTTCAAATAGCCACTTTAATCTGTTGGCCAGAGGGAAACAGGCCACAATGCAAATTGAAGCAGCTAAAGTACATAATGGAGCAAGTAATTCATAGATTTCACTTTCACTAATTAATAAATGGAGATTAGAGGTGATGGTAGGTGTTTGTGTGCTGGCTGACAGTGTTAATGTGGGTCTATTGTGGATCTCTTGTTATTAATTAATGAGCTTTATTCCCAGGCAACCTATTAGTCATTAACACTTTGTATATGCGTATGAGTTTGTGTGTGTTTAAATGCGTTGGGCTGGGTTTGTTTATATCATTTTTGGGGTCATCTTTCAAAAACATAACTTAGACTGACTACAGTGTTGTAATAAAACTAATGTCTGATACCAGGCCGACTGGTATCATTGTGCCATTTTTGTGGACAAATTTTTTGTGAAAGCCAAACAGTGAACTTCTATGTGCTTCTATACACACAGTATGGTTTTAAAATGTGCTCTACAATAGCACAATAGAAAGCATGATGTCAGATGTCATAGTTAATTATTTAATTAGTTACTTTGTGTTACTTTGTGTACTTTATGACTCCACTCACAGCCAGCAAGAAGCTGGCTGTGAGTGGAGTCCCCTGGTGGGAAGTGGGAGGGGCAACGATTTTGGGTTCTAGGAGGTGTTTTGCCACCTTGTAAAGTCAGTTGAGTGAAGCTGCGGCCACCAGACTCCCACCTCCGCCTGCAGCTGCATTTGCTTTGGCGGTTAAACTACTGGACTTTTGGCTTCACGACCCTCCTTCATGGTTCGTGCACATCAAAGCTAAGTTTGCTCTTCATGGCATTTCATCTGATGACACGAAATACAATCATGTAGTGGCCTCGGTGGATCCGTTGTCCACCCGCCGTGTGATGACCCTCCGCATCCCCCCACCCAAAGAAATACACCACTCTCAAGGTGCTGCTGCTGCCGCATTTCTCCCTCTCCTCCGGGCTGACAAACTCCTCTCTCTCAGGCTTGAGTGATGGTGCCACTCTCAAGCTCATGGAGAGCATGTTGTCCTTACTGGGGATGGATGATGGAGGATTCCTCTTCACACACCTTTTCCTCCAACAACTGCCGGCTTCCATGCGGGCTGGCCTCGTCAACTCCCCGCTGCTGGCCGGGAAGGTTTACCACTCATTGGCGGAAGAAACAGACCACATTCTGCTGGCTACTAGGAGCTTCGGCATCCAGGAGATGGTTCCTAACTCACCGGCAGCATCTCCCGCACCCGCACGATTCTCCCAGAGGCCTACGGCTCAGCGATGGTGGCTGGGATAGCAGCACAACAGCACCACAAAAAGGGGGCGTGTTTTTACCATCAGCGTTTCGGCGCCAAAGTGCAGCTTTAAGACCCAGTGAAACGAGCCCCCCAGCGCACTGTAGCTGCCACGACCACTGGCGGCAAGGAACGGCTGCTTTTAATAGAAAGCTTACGCTTGGGGAGACGTTTTCTGGTCGACTCCAGCTCCCAGAAGAGCCTCCTGCCCCCGGCTGGTTCTGACAGGCTAGCTGAGGGCTTCAGGCCGCTGCTAATGGTGGCTATCAAAATGTTTGGTGAAAGGTTAGTAACTGTTTGTTTTCATGACCAAGACTTCCAGTGGAACTTTGTGATTGCTGCAAGCTCTGTGCTGATAATAGGAGCAGATTTTCTTTGTTCTCAAGGACTACTGGTTGATGTTGCTAACAGACATTTGATCGATGCTGTGTCATTTTCTTCACTGCCTTGTTTTGCTCGGGCACCGAGCCCATGGTGCATGCTAATCTTGTAGTTTCAGGTAAAATTTTTCAGTGTTTGCTTTCTGAGTTTTCCTCACTAACTGTCCCTACTTTCTCGAACACTGTGACGAAGCATGGGGTGGAACATTATATCACTACGGTCGGGCCGCCCGGCTTGACCCTGCCAAGCTGTCTATCGCTTGGAAAGAGTTTCAAGCACCTGGGCATTGTGTAGCATTTGAATAGTTCCTGGGCTTCCTCATTACACGCAGTGGCCAAATCTGATGGTCGATGGCAGCCTTGTGGGAATTTTTGCCATCTAAACAACATCACGCAGAACGATCGCTATCCTATTCCCCATATCCACGATTTTTCCGCCCGTCTTGCGGGGACCTCTATTTTTTCTAAGATTGATCGATCTTAATCGATCATTAAGGCACTGCAGGGATTTTTGGGGATGGTGAATTTTTACAACCGCTTTCTCCCCAGAGCGGCACACCTGCTGCAACCACTGTATGGCACATTGAAAGGTAAAAACGCTAATGTTGACTGGGTCCCGGAACAGCTCTGGGCATTTTGCAAGGCTAAGTCCACGTTGGCTAATGCTGCCCTGCTGGCCCACCTGTCGCCATTGGCGCAGAATGCATTGACCACCGATGCCGCGGATGGTGCAGTTGGCGCCATGCTGGAACACTGGGTCTCTGGTGTCTGGCATCCGCTTGCCTTTTTCAGCTGTATGCTACGGAACAACGAAAGTAAATACAGTGTTTTTGACAGGGAGTTACTGGCTCTCCACCTGGCAACATGGCATTTTCGTTTCTTTCTTAAAATTCACTGCATACGTTGACCACAAACCTTTGACATTTGCCATGTCCAATAGCTTCTGAACCTTGAAGTTCACACTAGCAGTGCCATTTGGCGGCTATTTCAAAGTTCACAACAGACATCCAGCACGTGGCTGGTAAGTCCAATCACATGGCTCACTGTTTGTCCCGCACGCTGGTTTTTCCTGTGTATGTTGGCATTGATTATTCTGCAATGGCTGCTGACCAGTGCGGTGACTCGGACATCCTTGCTCCTTGTTTGGCTGGGCCTTCGCAAGTCTGTTAGGGAATGGGCTGCGGCATGCATTCTGTGCCGCTCTGAGGTTAAGGAGGATCTTGGTGCCAATCCAGCCAAACTGGTTCTCGGTCAGCCTCTCCATGCCCCTGGGGAATTCTTGCCCAAGAGTCCCTCCCCGTGCTTCCGTTCACTGGTGTTTTCTCCTCACCCTTACTTGGACTCATTTCATGTTTCAGGTCCAGTGCACCATTGCCAACCTGACACCTTTGTGATGCACAAAGGACACCACTACATCTGCTCTATGATGGCATGTTTAGGGTCCTTGAATCTGCTTGAATCGAGCCAGAAACACTTTGTTTTGGACTTCAGCAGGCGTAGGGAGACTGTGTGTGTGAAAAGACATAAACCGGCCCATGTCCTTGTGGATGATCAAGTAGTCCATTAATCCTGTGGAAGGTGGTCAGGCCCCCCGTCGCGGCCGACCACCTTCCGCAGGATTAATGGACTCTGGTTTTTTCTCTAGCAGCACCTCTCAACCTCCAGGGCTTGAGTTTTCTTCAGCCTTTCCTGGCTGCCCACGCTGGCCTCATCCTCAGGCTAGAACTCCCTCTACCATTTCTCCGTCTTCCAGGTTCAGGCGCTCTGGCTGTTTGCTTAAGCCCAAAGTCCTGGACTAGTAAGAGACCCTGCTGGGTGTTTGGGGGGAGGTATGTGTGGCGGACACCACGGGACTCCACTCACAACCAGCGAGAAGAGAAGTGGATCGAACCACCAACCTTCCGATCAGAAGATGACAGCCACCCTTGTTGTTATTATAACTAACTACACTTTAGTGGTGATTTTTTTTTTTTTCATTGTATCGTTTTAGTGTGTGGTGGCTTTCACAATACTTTGCTCAAATTCTTCTACTGCTGTTCCAAAGCACTTCTCCTGAGCTGTATGGCCCATTGTCACAACACAAAAACATGATCAATAGGTTTATTTACCCAAAGGTTGATGTAACCCTTTAAATTGACTGACACACACACACTGAGTTCTGGAGCTTAGCTGGCCAAGAACCAAAGTGTATGGTGTGTGTGCTTCAGCCAGAGAGCACTTTTTGATCAGACTTTTTCTAATCTCACACACACACACACACACACACACACACACACACACACACACACACACACACACACACACACACACACACGTTGTATAATTCTAGTATTAGGGGTGGTATTAGCCAGAGTGGGGCAGGTACTTAACACTGAAAGGACTGAAATCACTTCCCAAGGGACCTTTTATACAGTGTGTGTGTTTTGGTGTGTGTGTTGAGTGTTAGTAGATATTGTGAGTGGCCTAGCTTTCCGATTTCTGTGCGCGGCTTAAGCTGGAGGAAGTGCGTTAGTGGCTGTGTGATGGCTGCAGCGACTCGGGGCCCCCTGCGTTGATTTAATGTAGAGAATTGGCTGCTGCTGTATTGAATCAGACTGGAGCCCATATTGTTCGGCTGGAGGGGATTACACATTTAGCAGCTAGTGATCTGGTTTTGGTTATAACGCCACTCGGCGAGAGAAGCAGCTCTTATCAGCCACTGGGAGCCCAGTCTCTGCCACATTCACAAGCCTCCAATACACTTTAATTGAATTTCTTTTTAGAGACAGAGAGGCTCAGACGGCTCATGGCATTCAATTTACCACCTCCCCTGTCAACGTTTAGATTCCTAACCCCCTTTTCCTCCTCCAGAAAAAAGGAGGCGCCTTCAAGCAACAAAAGGAAACTTGCAAATACCATATTTATCTCTGTTCCCCCTCTCTCCTCTCTCTTCCTCCGCTCTCCTATCCATGTCAGTTATTATATCATTTCAATGAATACTCGCCAGGAAATGGGCTTATCTCAGTGGCAAAATATCTATTTCTTTCAGGCGTTGATTTAGTGCGTTTAAAGCCCATGGCGAGGACAGACAGACTGTCAGCTCAGGTGCAGCAGTGAAGTAACGATGCTATCGGCCAGGAGCTGAAATACAGATGAATGGAGAGTGGAGAGGGGAGGGGATGAAAAGAGGAGAAAACAGAGAAAAAAGGAATGGGACAGGATGAAGTAACAGAATGAGGAGGAAAAAGAAGAGATGAATCCAAGCAGCTTTAATGCAGCAGTGAAAGGGTGAAGATGAATGAGGAAGGAGGTTAGAGTGAGAAGTGAGTTAAGAGCAGGAACTGGATCACAGAAGAAGAAAAGTTAACGTCAGATCCCTTCTTAGCGTCTTACTTCTTCTCTCTGTTCTTTTGAAGATGACAGAACATAATCGCTGCTGATCACTGCAGTGTATTTTAAGTAGGTTTTTCCTTGTATAGTGAAAATGCAGGTAACATTTTACATTGTGTATTTTCCAGTCTCTCTTTCCTATCAATTTTCTAAATTCCTTTGCATATCTTTAGTAGGTATTAGGTTAGGTACAGCTTCTCTTATATGGAATTTGCACTTATTAGCATATTCAAATGACCTAACCCACTGTCATTACCCCAGTGCCTTTAAAGGGGACATGAAATGCTACAAATGTAAAAGCTAATTTACACCACTGAGCTCAAAAATTGACTTAGATGCAACTCTGTCTGTGAAGCTGGATTTAACAAATAAGTGCTTAAAATTTTAAAAACTGTTGAGCACCATCTTCTGTCAGTACCGAATGTGACGTCGTGTGGTTGGTTGGTTGGTTGCAGCTAGTAGAATTACAATAGTTTATGCTAGCTAACTAGAATAGAGACTAGAGAATTCTGCTGAAAATAAGGACAGTAAAACTAAATCAGTTTAAGGGGATCACGGCTACTGTCCACTTTCACTGTCTCTCTCTCTAAGTGGCTGTTCGCTGTTTGGCTAGCTAGACACACAAACGTGATCACCTTAAACTGATTTTTAGTTTTATTGTCTTTATTTTCCTCCGAGCTATCTAGTTAGCAGTGTCTTACTAGTTATCTAACATTAAACTAATGTAAAGAGTATGTAATATAATGTAAAAGAACTACAGTAGTTGGCATTTTGAACCCATTTTAGAAATAATTTCACCCTCAGTCCTTTTCAATTAAATGTACATAGAAATAAAAGTGAATATTAGCTTTTATGTATGTTTTATCCATAGCTGCTGTCCGGAGACAAATTAATAAATTAAATGTTTCATTAACCCGTGTTAATGTTGGATACAGAGGTCTAGCAAATCTTGATTTGTGAATTAAATTAACAATGTCAACAATGTCAGAAATGGTCAAAGCAGCCCATCTCACACCCACTATCATGCTAGAGTTGAAGTTGCTAACCTTGTTGAAATATTCTAGCCCCCACCCACACACACACACACACACACACACACACACACACACACACACACACACACACACACACACACACATTACTCGCTCCTTTTCGTTCGTTTTTAAAATGAAGAATTAATACAGGTGAATCTTCGCTGTTGTTAGCACAGCTATCTTTGACATTAGATTTGAGCATTAATTGAAGTTCATGTGCTAGATCTACATGGTTTGATATACCGCCCCGGTGCCACATAAATAAGATGCCACAGGAAGTGGTCACTAAATATATATGTGTGTTTGTTATACTAGCATGTCTTTTAACTGACAGGTTTTAATGGGCGTGCTATCTAATGGTCAGCCTGGAACTTACAGGCGAGCAGCAGATACAAGCAGCAGATTTGTTCACACACCCAGAGGTGCCTCGTGTGCATTTGTGTGTGTCAGTGACATCCCTGGCCACAGGCCCTTAAGTCTAACATGGTTTAACAATGTCACAGTGTCAGCCCATAGCACATTCACATTCACAAACATACAGGTCTGCTGGTGTTGTGTGCCAAGGGTTATAGAGTATAGCAGCTATTTTTCTTTTCCACTGACTGGCCGAGTGACCCTGAGACACAAACACACAAATATATAATACACAATGCACATACACCCACATATATGCAGCCATTTCATCTGGGCAGTGTAATTCCATTTGTCTGGTCCAGCAAGCAGTTGGCTAACTCCATGAATTATTACAATCCCACAAGGCATATGGGGTGTTGCAGTACTGAGAGGCCTATGTGTGTGTGTGGCCTCCATCTACCATTTAAGTTACCATGGAAGATGAAATAGTCACACACTTGAGGACACACCCATACATACACACAGACTCTTCCTCTGTCCCTTATCAGAATGTGTGTATCTTCTATCTTCAAATAATGTTTTGTCTCTTTCTTTTGTGCTATCATGCTGCTACAAATGGAAAAACAGCGTCTCATTCCTCTCTCTGGGGTTTTTTAGCAGTTCATTTTTTTTCTGCTGGGGTCGTATGTGTGTGTGTCTGTGTGTGTGTTCGTGCGTGTGTGTGGTAGTTGTGGGTGGCACAGTAACAGTGGCAGATAGATGGCCATTTCTCTCTCTCTCTGACCATGTTGAACATTGCCTAGAAAGATCATCGGAGCAAAAAATGGATTTCATTTCAGCCTGTATTACAGGATTTAAAGTACAGCAGGCCCTCTGTAATCTGAGAGCCCTTTGTATTATTCTGCACTGATTGAAGTAGAGTTTTTGAAGTGGAGGCAGAGCTTCTTTTTTTTTAATCTGAAGTGAAATGGAGCTTGTGCAGGAATACAGAAGGAGTTTTTCTAAGTGTGAAGCCACTTCACTGAAAGAAAGCAGAGTTTTCAAAATGAAGCAAAGTGATTGCAGAGAGTTGTGTGACAGAGTCCAGAGCTGGAGAGCTATAGTGGTGTCTTCAGACCATTGAGCCAACATTCTGTCATTGTACTCGGGGATTGATTGATCAAATGAAGCATTTACAGTGTGTGTGTGTGTGTGTATCCATGTAGTCATGGAATGCTTCATACTCAAAACAGTCTTTGTATTTTGGCTTTTTTTTTTTTTTAAAGTATGACTTCATATTATTATTCTAACTATTAGTATTAGTATTAGTACTACAGGAATTATTATTGTTAAGCAAACGGCAAGGCTCGATTACCAGCTGAGTAGCGTGGTAACTGATTAATGTCAGACTGGACAGGATCCTAACACTTTTACTTACGTGTTGTGTAGAGTCTTCTCTCACTACGCTGCACTGTTGTGGCCCATCGACAGATACCCTGGTACAAAAGACAGCTTTCATCTACACGAATAGTTTTCTTGTCATAACTAGCCAAAAGTAGGTGTTTTTAAAAAAAAAAAAAAAATTATTCTCCCTCCAAAAGGAGGACGTATGTTACATTTGTGTGTTAGTCTGTTTGTTAGCAGCTTTGGTGAAAATCAGGTCAAGGTTAGACCAAATGTTAACACTAGTAAAAACTTTACGATATCGACAGTTTTTTATGGATCGTCTTAACTTTACAACCATATACTAGACCAGGGGTGGGCAATTCCAGGCCCCGAGGGCCGGTGTCCTGCAGGTTTTAGACCTCACCTTGGGTCAACACACCTGAATCACACGATTAGTTCGTTACCAGGCCTCTGGAGAACTTCAGGACATGTTGAGGAGCTTATTTAGCCATTTAAATCAGCTGTGTTGGTTCAAGGACACATCTAAAACCTGCAGGACACCGGCCCTCAAGGCCTGGAGTTGCCCACCCCTGTACTAGACACTGGGGGACATGAGGACTTAGACTGGCTAAGCATTTCACCTTGACCCTCGTTGGCAGCACCCAAGGTCAAAGAAAAAAACATATTGGCAATATATCTTAAAATCTCAACTTTTCACAGATTATAGAAGCCAAAGATTTCGGCCACTCCGATGCTAGGCAGCTAACAAACAGACAGACAAACAAACCAATGGAACTGATTAAATACTCTTTCCCATCAATGATTGAATAAAGACACTGGAAAATAACACTGCCACTCCATACTCCTGGAAAAGATGCAAAATGGAAAGAGAGTTTCTTTGAAGAGGCCACACTCATCCCTGAACTGTTATCTGCTCCCCAATTTTATCTTCACCTTAGACATTTAGGGTTTTGGAGGGGAGGTGTAGATGAACAGCAGCTTGATGCTCATCTTTAAACTCAATTTTAAAAGCAAGTGTCGAGTGGCTCTTGGGTGCCTGGGGCCCTTTTTTTTGGTTTGTGCCAGGATGGCTGACCTCTGGAAGGGTAGACTGCTTGTTGCCTCTTGCCCTTTGGCTGTGAGGGCTCCGTCTATTTAAGTCTGTCCTCTTATTCTTAACTTTTTTCTATTCTCTCCCTCTTTTTCCCTTTTACTTCTGTCGCTTTTTTTCTGCCTTTTAGCTATATTCACAGTACTGATGTACTGTGAATAATAATAGAAATGAATAAGTAAATAGATAAAAGAAAAGAAAAACACAAACAAGGAAGCCTATAGTGACTTTTTTATTTTATAAACAGTGCATTCGGATCATGATTCTGATTGAAAAAAGCTCCCAGACAAGAAGACAAGACATGCTAAAAAAAACAGGGAAGAGATTTCCTTCTACACTGAAGATCTGAAATTCATACAAACCCTCCCTTTATTGTACAAATTCAACACCAGAGCAAGAAGGCCAAAGAACAAATTTGTAGCCTGTCATATCAGTGTAGTGACAGCCATCCTATTCAAGCCACCTTTAGGTAGATATCAATATGTTCAATCAATATGCTTTTTTACATGTGCTACTGGAAAGCACAGAAAGCATCCATGAAATGCATGTAAAAATTATTATGTGAAAAATAATTGTTGTTTTTCTATCTAACTTCACTATCTGCCCATTTTCTCACCTCATTCAAACTCTCATCTCTTTCCATCCTCCTCAGTCCTTTTTTTGCTTCAACATTCGCATAAAAATGGATAAAAATAACATAAAAAATAAGAGTAGATTGTATTATAAGAGCAGGTTGTGGATCCACATTTGACTGATTATCATCCTCAACTGGTCACAGCTAATGGCTGCCAGCTCTCACCTGCCTTGCTCTCAACTGGAGCTGGAGCTATACTGCAAACACAAAACGAAGCTGAATTTGACCAAAACAGGAATAAAAAGTTTTAATAAACTAAACTAATAAGCTTGATCAATTCCTTGCCTGGCAGCTATTGATACATTGTTACTGTTTCTACAAGGTGTAATCATACTAAGCTGCATTATAATAGACTGGAATATCACTTTAATGTAGATTTATGTTTCTACATCCCTATAATAATTCAAAATGTCATTGCATCTAGCTCTTCCCCAGTGCTGATTGCCTCACTCGCATGTACCAGCAGTTGTTGCTGTTTCAACTTTTTTACATTTTTGCCCAGGCTCCCATCTTCTTTACTTGTGTTTGATCTTTGTAAGTAATTATCTTTGTATCATTAAACGTTGAGGCTCTTCTGAGCTATTGACTTCTTGATGTATTTCAGGGAAAACTGTAGCATCTTGTGTTGATTTAAATCTTCCAAAACCTTAACAATAGATATTCCCTTCTGTGGCAGAGTGTTTCCTCCAGGTTTATTATCACTGATTCTGTGAGTGTTACTGCTTCTCCTGCACACATTCTTCATAGAGAGTAATCTTAAATTGGATCTGTTGGCTGGTTTCTTTAATTATGCTATGATCCATGGGTGAACAGCTGGAAGGTGAAGAGGAGAGAGAGAGTGTGTGAGTGGGTGGGTATAACATGCAGTTTGACGAATGTCATATCTAATAGAAGTGATCAATAATGGTGGTTTGTTGGACAGTGCTAACCTTTGCTGAAGCTTTGTCCATTTTACCTGGATTCAAACTCCATCTACAACTCTTTAGCATTTCTAAGTGTCCCTTTAGACTTGAAATTCAATTTCAATATTTCTGTTTCCCTTTTTTCATAAAACAAATCCATAATAAATAAATATATATATGTGTATATATATATATGTGTATATATATATATATATATATATATATATATATATATATATATATATGTGTGTGTGTGTGTATATATATATATACATATACACATATATATATATATATATATATATATATATATATATATATATATATATATATATATATATATATGTGTGTGTGTGTGTATGTATATATATATATACATATATATATATATATATATATATATATATATATATATATATATACACACATATATATATATATATACAGTTTGGATTCGGGAGACAGACACTATCTCTACTTTCAAGATTAGGCTTAAAACTTTCCTTTTTGCTAAAGCATATAGTTAGGGCTGGACCAGGTGACCCTGAATCCTCCCTTAGTTATGCTGCAATAGACGTAGGCTGCCAGGGGTTCCCATGATGCATTGAGTTTTTCCTTTCCAGTCACCTTCTCACTCACTATGTGTTAATAGACCTCTCTGCATCAAATCATATCTGTTATTAATCTCTGTCTCTCTTCCACAGCATGTCTTTATCCTGTTTTCCTTCTTTCACCCCAACCGGTCGCAGCAGATGGCCACCCCTCCCTGAGCCTGGTTCTGCCGGAGGTTTCTTCCTGTTAAAAGGGAGTTTTTCCTTCCCACTGTCGCCAAAGTGCTTGCTCATAGGGGGTCATATGATATGATTGTTGGGTTTTTCTCTGTATTTAATATTGTGCTATCTACTGTACAATATAAAGCGCCTTGAGGCGACTTTTGTTGTGATTTGGCGCTATATAAATAAAATTGAATTGAATTGAAATTGAATTGCTGGTCAAAACATTGAGTTTATCAGGTGATGAGCTAATTATTTTTAGAGGTAATGGATTCTTGGGGAAGTTGTGGTGTCATAATGTCCCCACATACACATATAATCAATAATTTATTGGTTCAGCAACAGATGCCTAGATTCCCAAACTTCTGTATCAGTTGGAGCCTAAATGTAGCTGATCATTCTGGCTAATGATGTCTTTGCTATGATCAAGCACTGCTGAACATATCAGACCTTTAAATGGTAATATCCTCTGAATGGAGCATTAACTGTTAAGTGAACTTAATAAGTCTACCTAAGGACAGTGTTAATGGGCAACTCTTTAACGAGTGAGAGCGAGGGGAAGAGAGTGTAGACTGGGACATCAAATAAATTACAGAGAGAAATGAAAAGGCAGAGAATGGAAAGAGCTGGATATTAGCGATCGTTAAATTTTTATACCATTAGATGGTGGTTGATCATTTTGACCATACAGCAGCTCTTATTACAATCATCCGACTTACTGCTATGAACTCAATTAAGGCCAAAAGTTAAAGAGACTATTAGATCCTGAGGACTGTTTAAGTTAAAGCTGGCAGTGTTTAGCTAACAAGCATTAATGGTGTGTTGGATTTAGTGACAATACTGATTTCATCCAGGTTTGTGTGTTTATGTGCGGAGGTGGGTGGGTACCTGGATCCTCCATGGCCGATTACCAAGACTACGTGACGTAACCTCCAAAACTTAAGATGTGAATGCAGCGTAACAGACTATCCCTATTGCGACCTTCACTGAAACCAACCACAGCAGCATTGATCATTGACATGCTTGGCTACAAGATG
The DNA here is from genome assembly GCF_036321145.2 of Pelmatolapia mariae. NCBI lineage: Eukaryota > Metazoa > Chordata > Actinopteri > Cichliformes > Cichlidae > Pelmatolapia > Pelmatolapia mariae. The sequence goes on along the minus strand of NC_086228.1, from coordinate 32,241,469 downwards.
AACAACAGCCACAGGGAGCCCTCCATGAAGAAGAAGATTAGAGGCCAAGATCAAGGCAGTATGGAGGAAAGTTTCAACTTACAGAGTTGCAGAAAGGCACGATGAAGGTGGCTGCAGCTCAAGTGGTAGAGCAGGTCATCTGCTAATTGGAAGGTTGGCGGTTCAATCCCTCCAGTCTGCATGCCAAATGTCCTTGGGCAAGATACTAACAACAAGTTGCTCTCTGATTGGAGTAGTGTGTGTATGTTGGATAGAAAGCACTTGCATAGAACAGTGCTTGTGTGAAGAGCTTTGAGCGCTCTGTGTAGAAAATTGCTATATAAGAAGCTGCCGATACCTGGGCCAACCAAAGAATCACTGGACCAGCCGCTTGACGAGGTATAACCGGAGAATAAACCAAATAAATACTCTCAGTGGCAGGGAAACAATATGAGAACTGCCCCATCAAGGCTGGAGACAGAGCAATATTGGGAGAAGGCAGTTTAAGGGGTGGCAGATCAGCTTCTGACTGGAAGGTTGGTGGTTCGATCCTTGGCTTCCCCAGTCTGCATGCCAAGTATCCTTGGGTAGGATGGGCAGGTCATCTGCTAATCGGAAGGACAAGATACTAACCCCAAGTTGCTGTCCGATGCATCCATCGGAGTGTGAATGCTTAGATTGCACTTAAGTACAGAAAGAAGTGCTTGTGTGAATGAGGCATGTTGCATACAGCGCTTTGAGTACTCCGGTAGAGTAGAAAAGCGCTATATCAGAATGAGTCCATTTACCATTTAGTACATAAATACAGTGGCTAGTGGAGCTAAGAGCACAACACAGCAGCCTCCCTGAACAGGATCCAGTAACAATCAGAATGGCAGATATCCAAGAAAGAGTCACTGTTGTGTGTCACCTTGTGCCCTTCCTCATTTACTTTGACTGTCTGGGCTTAGAGGACCGAGGCATTTGCACACGGTTACTGTACTTATTCACATTTCATAAATCCTTTAATGTGAAAAACTGAACTACTTTGTTATGGATGTTTTAAGTTTTGGTGAAACTCCTAAACAGCATGCAAGAGGTTTTCTTTGCTTTTCTTGTTATCACTTGGACCACGATTTATTTAAAGAAGTTCCCTTGTAACTAGCTTGTTATTTGCATATGAGTTTGAGAGACGGTGGCAAGATGAGCTAAGTTGCACTAGCTAGTTGACTTTTGCTCTTAGGCCCTAGGAGTTGGAGGCTAGTGGTACTGTTGCTGCACAGGATTTGTAAAGGTGCTGACCCAAAATATTCATCAGCCAAACATCACCAAACAGGTGGCCAGCCGAGAGATATAATTTCTCCAGCATGTCCTGGGTCTGCCCTGGGGCCTCCTCCTGGTGGGACGTGCACGGAACATCTCACCCAGGAGGCATCCTTGTCAGATCCCTAAACCACCTCAACTGGCTCCTTTAAATGTGGAGGAGCAGTGGCTCTACTCTGTGCCCCTCTCAGATGGCCGAACTCCTCACCATATCTCTAAGGGAGAGGCCAGCCACCCTTTGGATGAAGCTCATTTCTGCCCCTTGTATCCGTGATCTCATTTTTTCTGTCACTACCCACAGCTCCTGACCATAGGTGACAAAATCCCCTACTGAAGAACCAACTCCGACCTGCCATGATCTGCACCAGCACAAACTGGACAATAATAGTAGAAAATTTGGCATTAGCCATTATACAACTTTAACAACTGCACATGAATTATACTTTGTACGTGGACCCTTAACCTGTTGAGTTAAAATGTTAATATATAATTCGTCATTTTGGAAACTCTTCTTCCTAAAGAGTTATGATACAACTGATACGAGACTAAAATTGGTGTCAGAAAGTATCAAGTTATAATGACATGTATTTTAATAAATCATATATCATAAGTTTTGTGACCAAAAACTCCATGTGACCAAAATTTTTTTTACATATTGCAAATGTTTTATCAACGATAAGCAGAATGTTGACATGAGAATCAGTTTTATCAGTACTACCTATAAGTGTTTTTTTTATTTGTTTATTTTAATTTTAATTTTTATGTCCATTGAGAATGGAAAGTCTCTTTTACAAGGATGCTCTGGCCAGGATGGTACAGAGGTGAAATAAAGTCATGTTTAGCTTAGTAATATTATCAAAGTCAAAATGGAGGATCCAAATGCATCACTGAAAGCAAGCTCAATAAATAAAAAGTGACCTTTTAATGGCTGCCACAACTCATATGCAAAGTACAAAAGGTGGCATACACAAATCAGGAGTCTAAGAAAAACAAAGGAACGCAAAGTAAACAGACTGACAAAGATCAGAGATTCGAAGACATTAAGCAAAACAATGGTAAAAATGCCAACAGATATTAGAGATATTACCAAAATAAAGCAGGAAGTGACAACAAGGAAGGATAAGATAGCTTAGTGTTACTGCCAAAAAAATGGATGTTATTCAGCCACAGACACAGAGTTCAAGTGCCCTCTGTTCTTTCTTACAATTGAATTCTTTTTTTTTTTTTTTTTTTTTTTTCGCCTGTCCCGTTTGGCTCTTCTGGCATCAGAATTATTGTCTAAAGGCGAAGACAATTGAATTCTAACTGAAATACAACACATTTGTTGAGGGGAAGTTACTTTGACCATAAAATCCTAGCCTTCTGCTAATGCATCTTTCATAGCAACTAGAAAGCATAAACCAGAAGGAAAACTTTCACGTGTGCATATCTGATTGTGGTGCATGATAGTAACTGCTATCATGATGCTCTCATTCATACTTTGCCCTTCCATCTTTTTTATTTCTAGATTTTAGTCTCCACGTCACTTCTTTATTGACTCTTTTGCTTTTGTTTGATCATTTTGATATTTTAATTTCTTCACCCCAAAACTGGGAAGGAGAAAATAGTGCATCTCCACACTTACTTTTCCTTTCAATTTCCTTCTGTCAACCCACTTCCATTTAACATCCAGCCTTTTCCTACATCTCTTCCACTTAACTTCAATCCCCCATTCCTTACATTTTTCTCTTATCAATTTTTCTGCATAGCTCTATCTTCTTCTACCACTCCTTGTGCATCCTTCATTTCAAACTCCATTTACCCTTCCATCCTCCCATTATTCCACTTCATCTTCTTCTTTCCTCCTATTTCTTCCTTGTCATCTCCCTTGCAACTCTTGCTCTCTAATCTGTTCCTGCTTGTGTCTTTTCTCATCCCTCCTCTCTCATTGCCATTCACCAATTTTTTCTCTTCTGATTTATCTCGCCCTTTTTCTTTATCTGTCTCCTTCCTCGCTATACTTACATCTCTTCTCACCTGCCATTTTGCTGTTTTGCTCACTTCTTCTCTGTTGTTTATTCTCTATTCCAAACTCTTTCCCTCATCCCCAACTCTTCTCTATCTCATTCACCATAACTCTCTCCATCTCCTTCTTCCTTTCTTTTTGTCTCATTCCTTTTATAGCCAAAACTACTTTTTCTTCTTACCTTGTCCCTTTTCATACATTTTCCTCCTCTCCTCTTCACCACTTCCACCTATCTTTCACTCTGCTTTTCGCTTTAAGTCTTTACCACATCCCATTCTCTCTCTATCTCTTTTCCCTCCTCTCTTCTTCATTTTCACCTCCCACTATTTAACCTCCACTTGCCCTCTCGCCTCTCTCCTCCACTTCTCCTTCTTCTTTTCTTTGTCCTCCCACTTTCCATCTGTCACTGATGTTTTCTTCTTTACCTGTTTTATTCCACATCCTCTGCTCTCTTCCTGCTTTTATTTACCATTAACCACACCCTTACCCACTCCCTCAACCTCCATTCCTTGTTCCCCCCTCTACACATCTATCCTTCTCATTCCTCTCTTTCACGTTTCTCCCTTCCTCTCTTTTCACCTCCCACTTCTTGTGCATTGTCTCCATCCCTTGTGCCCTGTCCTGCCACCTCTGTCCCTTACGTCTGCATTCTCTCAGCCATTTCCCTCTGCTGTGGCCCCTGTTCTCTGACATATCCCCTAATTTGGCCTTTGTCCCTTCCCCTCTTACACCTCTGCTATCCCTTTTTACACTCCTGCCTTTCTGTTTGTCTCTCTCCCTTCTCTCTCTCCCTCCCTCTGTCCTAATAGCGCAGTGACAGCGGCAGTGTTTCTAATCAGAGGTGAGGAGAGCGAATGAGCAGCCGTCCGATCCTCTCTGCTCTCTCATCAATCGGCTCTAACTGAATGGGAGCAAATCTCAGCCGGGACAAAATTAATATGTAGCAGATCTGCGGTGTGCTCGCCTGCCCTGGAATTGGAAATAGCTTCTGTGCTGCCTGACCCGTATCCGTCCTCATGTGTGTGTCTGCGAGTGCATGTGTGTTAGAGGGTTGTGGCGGCAGATTATTGGAGAGACAATTGGCTGTACGGCAGTAATCAGGAGAACACTGAGGTGTGTCTACCTTATGACTGTTCACTGACAACCCCTTACACACACATATACACACACACATGCATGCACCAGGATACCCACCCACCCCTATCCAATTCAATCAGACAGTCCATCCGCCCTGCAGAGCAATGTGGCACTGCCCCCGTGCATGACAGTATCAATTCAATTACCCAGGAAATGGATCCATATTCAACCCATATAAACTCATACACAGAGCCAGGAGGGGCTGCTGCTGCTGCCGAGACAAAGAAATGCACATTTACCCTGTAATAACTTTCATTTGGACTGGCTTTGAAAACCATTCTCAGCCAGGCATTTGTCGCTGTCACATCACGTTATCCACAAATCAGGTTTACAAAATATCAATTCAATTTCTGGCGTAGCACGAAACGCTGCGAGAGGACGAGAGAAAGAGAGCGAGACACACACATACACCCAGAGAGAGAAAGAGGGCTGGAGAGAGAGAACGCAGGCTGAGGGGCCCCTTGTGGTTCGGGCAGATTTCCAGTCAGAACTAATCAAAAGCAGAGCAGACCATGCTAATCTCTTCAATTTCATCCTTTAGGCTGCTTTCTCTCTCTCGCTCTTCTCTCTCTTTCTCTCTCTCTCTCTCACACACACACACAGAGAGATATATGTTGCAGGTCAGTAAAAAAGAAAAAGATTGACACATAAGCAAAAACATACATAACACAGACATACCCCATTCTTAATACACAATTCACAATTTACATCACACATGCAGATTCCGTCATGCGCGCACACACACATCCTCCAGTCCACCAGGACTATATGCTGGAGTAAACACTTGAATGTAGAAGCGAGGGAATGAACGTCTGTTAACACATTCAACTTTTCTGGGTTTTTCTGAAAGATGAGTCCAGTGAAGCTGTAACCAGTCTGAGCATGTCTCCACAGTTCAGCTAGGAGGGAAGAGTCCACTGACACGCCCCACCTCCCCTGCTCAAGTGTACATAAATAGGATCTTAATTTGTTTCAAAGCTGCTTGGGATCAGTTTCTTAGCTGAGTGGACATTTTAGGACAGTGGACATGTTATTGTAGCAGCCATATCCATGCATGATGTCCTGTAAACAAATGATTGGACAGTCACACACACAAGTGGAAATTTAAGTTTGTGTAAAAAAAAGAAAAAAGCTCTGTTAGGGCTCTTGTCAATACGTTTTTTAAATTAACTTCTTATAATGTTTAACATTTAAGTGATTGTCATGTCATTGTTGAGTCACATCAAAGCTCAGGTAGAGTGGAACATGCTGTTTGCGTTTTGAAATTAATTCCACAATATACTAAAATTCACAAAGTTACAATAGTGACACAAAGCAACAGTTGTTTTGCCTTTGGGGTTGGTTTTACTTTAAATTGGCATAACTTTGATTTGGAATGTTTTTAATGTCTTTAATGAGACTTTTACAACTGGTGATATTGATTATACACTATAGATGCATGAAGATCCAAAGTTGGAAAATTAAAGCCATTGCAGAAGTGCCTTAAGTGAAACACGACTAAGTGTCCATGGGGAGCTGGTATTTAAAATCATTTTATGCAGTTCAAAAAAAGAAGAAAAAGATGTGTGATTATTTACTCTCTCAAAAAAATATCATTAAATAGATCTACAAAGACAAGTATGTTTCTCCAGTCAGGTTTCAGGTCCTTCTAACTACATATATATACATGAAAAACAAACACAGAAAGAATGCTTGCCTACGCCAAATAAAATCACCACCATCAGAACAATATAGAAAAATAATGCTGGCAGGAACATTCTGTTTGATGTACATCTACCAGGAAAGCAGCAGTCAGAAAGAATAAATTGCAACACATTTATTTCATGGTCAGTATACAGGTTATGAATGAAAAGGTGATGAGTAGGACGTGGACAGCAGCTGAAGAATCTCCTTCAAATTAGCCTTTAGTAAAAATGATTCGAATCTTGCTCTGAGAAGGCTTGAAAGCTTTTGGAAGAGTGGCAGATAAGAAATCCATGGTTGGGATGGTTCCGCAGTGTACCACTGTTAAGCTGGACACATGTCCAGACTGAAACTGCTTCTTTTGACTGCTAAAAAAAAGAGTTTTTCCTAAATGTTCTACAGGGTGTGTAAACCTGAAAACTATTTTTTTTTTGCAGAGTAAAAGTTTTTACAAGACCATGTCCTGGCTGGTTGGTAAATCATGAGCTGCTTCCTTCATAGGCATGAGATCACAACACACTTTGATGTTTTCCCCAGTTGTATGTGTTGTTAGGCAGTTGACTCAAAGATGGCACCTGTTGGGCAGGTTAGGCACCACCAGGTGACGTGAAATGGAAAGTGAGTACTCAGAAAACACTTCAAATACACACCAGTCACATTCGCTTACAAATGCGTCTCTGCCTGCTGTGTTTTTCTTGAATGTGCTTATTCAGAAGAGTTATAAGCGTACATACTCTACTTGGCTCTTTGACATAAGAGAGAAGTGGAATTATGAGTGGAGGAGAGAGAAGTGCTGCCAGCTGTAATAAACTCCTAATGAAACTCTCTCTTATTCAGTAATTAGACACATGGAGCTTCCTTCATCTGGAAACTGTTAGAAACACAAACGCATGGCGCTTCATGAAATTATCCACAGACACAGTCTGATGCAGACACACACGTAGCCCTGAGGCATACACACACAGATACAGTGTCAGCTCTCACAGTAATTACACAGTTGCAGGGAGCACCAGGGCTCAAAACGCTGTTTAACAAATCAATTTAAGAATGCTTACCTTGTAAAGCTGTATCTATTTTTGTGTATTTGTATGTGTATGTGCATGTGGACACTTCCCTGAGCTGATCCATTAAGGTGTTAAGAGCTGTGCTCGGCCGCACTGCTGGAAATGTGTAATTGGAAGAATAGCTAAGGGCCGACACACACAATACACTTTATTGATCCGCAGCATCTCGCATATAGTGCCTCCAGCTAACATGCACTCATAGCCTCAGCAAGGGCTTCTACGGACTACAGTCCTATTCTGTTGCCATCAGTGGCAGTTTATCAACCAATCAATAGTCTTTTATTTTCTCATATCTTTAAATGGACGAATATCCTGAATATGATTTTTACAACAGCAGGGAGGAATGTGATGGAAAAGAAGGGTGGGAGGGGAGAGGAGATGGAAGGGAAGATGGAAAAAAGCATAAAGAAAGGAGGCTGACAGAGAAGAGCACAGACAGGGAAAAAGAGAAAAACGATAGTAAGGAGAAAGGTGGTAAAAAGAGAGTTAAGCTGTAGATTTTGGACCTCTTCCAGCAGGCGGGAAGCTGCTGGTTGACCTGAGCGCCATTTGCATGTTAAGTGGTGTCAATCTGCATTGATTCCCAGGCAAATGAAATGCAGTGGGCTTCAATAGAGCCTGTGCTTTACAAGGGCTTCCTAGCTGCTACATCCAGCCTATTGGATTCAGCTTAACAGGCTCAGTATGACCACACACTGAGCAACTTATCTTTAATTAAAATCACTTCCTCCTTTAAGACCCACTGGACTTGCCTGGAATGGACTGAATCTGGACTGGACTCACCTTGGTTGTGCTGGACTCATCTCTTAGAACTGGACTGGACTTATTTGTACTCATCTGTACTGGTTTGAGTTAGACAGAATTTTCTGGGCATATACTGAAATGTTTTTGTAAGTGGTAATTCTGAAAAGCATAAGCCTGCATAATATAGGCGGCATGAATGGACTGTAAACATGAACTATTAATACAAGGGCATGAGTTACACAGTTGTAAAGCACAAGTCCTCTAGGAAACAGGAGAGTCACAAAAAGACCCCAAAAATCTCCCAACTTTAAACAAGAATATGCAGTGTATGTCAGGTTGGGGTTCTCTCACCCCAACCAGTCGCAGCAGATGGCCGCACCTCACTGAGCCTGGTTCTGCCAGAGGTTTCTTCCTGTTAACAGGGAGTTTTTCCTTCCCACTGTTGCCAAAGTGCTTGCTCATAGGGTTGAGCAACAATGATTGTTTTTTTTTTCTCTCTGTATGTATTATTGTATGATCTACTGTACAATATAAAGTGCCTTGAGGAGACTGTTGTTGTAATTTGGCACTATATAAATAAATAAATTGATTGAAATTGATTGAATTGAATTGACCTTTCAAATTAATAATACTAACCAAACTGTCTAAATACTACTACTAGTAGTAGTAATAGTACTAATAATACTGTTGTAATAATGATAATAATAATTATTATTATTATTATTATCATTATAGTATAGTAGTAGCAGCAGAGAACAGAGAAGGCAACAGTGACAACATACACATGACATTGATCAAGTCTTGTAGTGGGATTGCAGCAACTATGGACAGGCTAAAGCCAAAGCAGTCATATACACAATACTGATTTATACTGAAGTTTAATGAATACTGTATATATGCAGCACCCTGCTAGTGTTGTTTTATACAAGTGTAGTTGAGTCCACCAAAGAGTCCAGGTACTTCTGAAGTTATGCTCTTGCATCAAGATGTTAGGAGTAGATCATTTCAGTTAATACTAAGGTGTAGTGACTAACCATTATTTCACCAAACCAAAGCCAAACATATTATTGAATACTGCTAAATGTTCTTACCATGTACAGTCAGATTTATGAGTAAAACTGAATAAGACTCTGTGTTTAAAGCAAACAACTGCTTGTACTTGCAGCCACGTTTTGGGAGCGCAGTAATCCAGGAGTGATGTCATTCCCATGTTCCACATCCACTTTTCAGGTAAGTGGGACACAGCAGTTCAGTATTTGCTGTTCAGTTTAGACAAGTCATATTGTAATAAAGTCATATTGCAATAAAGAACAGCACAAATTGTATGCCCATCCATAGTGTTGACTTTGTGGTGTTGATTATCATGTGCTTGAAATAATCAGTTTGTAGTGATTATCTTTGTTCATTCCAATTTATCAAGCATAAATAATAAATATATAATAATAAACTGATTAATTAATAAAAAGATCATTACTACTTGCACTGAATGGATTGTCAGTGATGGACTGTGTGTTGCTTCATTGTGAATAAACGAATAACCACAAAGATTGGATTTCACGAAACCACACTTAATTTCACTTGACCTGAGTTTAAATAGACAAGATACCTCATAAATAAATTGTACTGTTTGTAACAAAGTGTTTGTAATGTCTGTCTGAAAGGAAATTCTAAGTTTCCAGTGGTTGAGAAAAACAAATTTAAAGTTTACAGATAAACAAGAAAAAGTAATCACTGATAGTGATTTGCGAAAATGTGCTTATTCAGTTTGATGATATTACTATTACTTTGTTGTGGTTACAGACAGAAACCACGGAGCATGCTGTGCTAAATCATTAGCTAATGCTAGTTAGTTTCGATAGTTTTCGAAGTTTTGATATCAAGATATAGTCAAAACTCTATGGGTACAATGCAGTAGATAATCGATAAAAAGTGCAGACAAGTCAAATACTAGAATTCCACTCACCAAAACTGAAGCACAAGCTTCTCGGATGGTTGGTACCATACAGCAGGATGTATAATTCCATATAATCATATAATTCCAACTAGACAGCAGTCAACTGCACCTTTGTGTAGGGACACCTCATCACTCAAAGCAGTCATGCCGCTAACTCCAGTACCAGTACCATGAGTTAAGAAAAAAAAATTGTGTACTATGCTGTAAATATGCTTATTAGTGGTGTAACAATAGCCAAGATCAAAGTAGCACGGAGGGAGGTTAGCCAACTATCGAAGCTGCAGAAAGGTGCAATGAAGAAGGTGCCTACGAAGCACAGCAAGCTGTCCATACCTGAGGTCTTAGAAACTGCCAAGCAAAGACTCACAGCCTTGGCCAGCCGCTTAAAGAGGTACACCAGAGAGATAGAAGGCAGGAGAATAAACCAGCTGTTCTCCACAGAACCAGCCATGGTGTTCTCTCAGTGGCAGGGGAACAATATGAGAACAGCACCACCAAGGCTGGAAAAGGAGCAATACTGGAAGAGCATATGGGAGAAGGACACAGCCCATAATGGCAATGATCAGTGGCTAGTGGATCTAAAAGCAGACCCACAGCAACCTCACTGAACAGGGTCCAGTAACCATCACAGTGGCAGACATCCAAGAAAGGTAGGGGTGGCTATGAGTACGAAGAGTTGGACAGCACCAGGCCCCGACATGGTTCGCGCCTACTGGCTGAAGAAGCTGACTGCACTCCACGAGCATCTGGCAGCACAAATGAACCAGCTGCTAGTTGATGAGAGACACCCAGAATTGCTAGAATAGACACATGTATCAATACATGAGCGGGGCACAGAAAAGGATTGGCAAGAATACCAGAGGAGCAAAACATCAGTTACTGGAAAACAGAGCAGTCACCCTGGATTTCAAGACTAGGCTGACCACCCTGTGCACTGCCTGGACTGATTACAAGAAGGCCTATGACTCAATGCCCCACAGCTGGATCCTGGAATGCCTAGAACTATACAAGATCAACAGGACCGTAAGAGCCTTCATCAGAAATTCAGTGGGGATGTGGCGTACAACACTAGAGGCCAACTTCAAGCCCATAGCACAAGTCAGTATCAAGTGCGGGATCTACCAGGGAGATTCTGTGTCCCTACTACTGTTCTGCATAGGCCTGAACCCCCTCAGTGAGATCATTGACAAGACTGGCTACGGATACCGACTACGGAACGGAGCAGTTGTCAGCCACCTCCTGTACATGGATGACATCAAGCTGCATGCCAAGAGTGAACGAGACATCGATTCACTGATCCACACCACCAGGCTATACAGCAGTGATATCAGAATGTTGTTTGGACTGGAGAAGTGTAGTCGGATGATAACAAAGAGAGGGAAGGTAGTCAGAACTGAGGGGATCGAACTACCAGAAGGCAACATTGCAGACATAGAGGACAGTTACAAGTACCTGGGGATCCCGCAGGCGAATGGGAACCATGAAGAGGCCGCTAGGAAAGCTGCAACCACCAAGTACCTGCAGAGGGTCAGGCAAGTCCTGAGGAGTCAGCTGAATGGTAAGAACAAGGTCCGGGCTATCAACACCTACGCCCTGCCTGTGAGCAGGTACCCTGCTGGGATAATCAGATGGACAAAGGAGGAGATAGAAGCCACTGACATCAAGACAAGAAAGCTCCTTACCATGGATGGAGGGTTTCACCCCAAGTCCAGCACCCTGAGGCTGTATGTTAAGAGGAAGGAAGGAGACCGGGAACTGGTGAGTGTCAGTAACAGAGTCCAGGATGAGGCAATGAAAATCCAGGAGTAAATCAGGAAGATGGCCCCAACTAACGACATGCTCAGTGAATACCTCAGGCAGCAGAAACCAAAGAAAGAGGAGGAATCATCATGGCAGGATAGGCCCCTGCATGGTATGTACCACCAGCATCCAGAAATCAGCATGACTGACATCCAGAAATCCTACCAGTGGCTGGACAAAGCTAGACTGAAAGACAGCACATAACAGCAGGGTGCAAGATGCTAACAGGCAGGGCATGCATGGAACGCCATAGCCAAGTGCCCGGCATAGTATACAGAAACATCTGTGCCAAGTATGGCCCCAATGTCGAAATGGTAGATGCCCCCTAGGGTGGTGGAGAATAACTGAGCTAAGATCCTGTGGGACCTCCAGATACAAACGGACAAAATGGTGGTGGCTAACCAACCTAATATCCCAGACGTGTGTTAAATGCAGGGCTGAAGGCACACTGATGCATTACCTATGGGAATGTTTAGAAATCCAAAGGTTTTGGAAATACATTTTAGATGTAAGTACACACATTACAAGTGTTAAGTTGAATCCATGTCCTAAACTATGTATCTTAGGGATTTTCCCCACTGAAAGGCAATTGAGCAAAGTTCACAAAAAACCCCCACAATCTACTGGTTGTTACAGTAGACTGGAAATCACGGAAATCCATTAGTAGACCACATTTGAAAACCTGGCGTCTACATTGTTCAAATCCCTAGCTTTGGAGGAACTTACTTTTATGATTAAGATTAAAAGATGTAGGGAAATTTTTTTGTTGTTTTTAAAATATAAAGAAATGACTGACGATGAACAAATATAATTGTACTCATTTAATTTAAATGGGACATGTACTTTTGCTATTTTTAAAGAAAGCCTAAGGAACCTACATATACAAGGCTGTTCAATAAAAGGGTAAGAAATGGAGATGCAGCTGTCAAACTACCTAAGACTGAGGAGGACACAGCTCATCACTACAGCCATATTATCTGTTGATAACTGACTTGTATTTGGAATCTTTGGACTAAACTCCAGCCTGCAGCCCTGATGCAAAAAACTTCAAATGTACTGTCTCACTGCGTTGTACCTTTTTGTTCAGCACTCTGTTCCCTTATTTTATACACGGGGTGTGTGTTAGTGTGTATATATGCATGCCTACTATACATTGTGGGCATGTATTGTTTTTTTGTTTACTTAGTTTAAAAATTTGGAAAATAAATACATAAATAAAGGATAAATATCAATCAAGTGGACCAATATGGTCCACTTGGGAACATAAAATCTGTTGGGTATTTTTATTGGCCTTCAGACAATAATTTTGATTGCTACAGTGCAAAAAGAAAGAAGAAAAAAAATCAATAAATCAATAAATAAATTAAAACATTTTAAAAATCCCATAAACACACTCCTAAACCTTGTGGAAAGCTTTCCCTGAAGATTTGAAAATGTTAAAGCTGCAAAGGGTGGGCGGACATCAACATCAAATTAAACCCTATGTATTAAGAATGGGATGTCGTTTATACGCATGTGAAGGCAGATAAGCAAATACTTTTAGCTAATGTATTATGCTTGTTTGTGTGTGTGTGTGTGTGTGTGTGTGTGTGTGTGTGTGTGTGTGTGTGTGTGTGTGTGTGTGTGTGTGTGTGTGTGTGTGTGTGTGTCTGTGTGTGTGTGTGATATGTGGTATTTTAGCCAATGTCAACGTCCTCAGGAAAAGTAACCTTGTCTGTAAACAGTGCTGAAGGGCTTTAAGAAGTCCATGTGTTTATAAGCTTGAATGTATTTACATGTGTATGTTTCCTCTAGTATGTGTAAAGATGCGTGTGTGCCTGTCCTCTCTATAATAGCAACACTGCTATCAGCCATAGTCTCTCACAGCTACTATGGGACAACCAATTCCCTTTATCAGGCTACTGATAACAGGCTTTAGTTCTGCTCTGTCATCCTACATACACACCATCACACACAAAGCTACTAAATAACTAATTAGCTTCTCTCTGGGGCAAGGGTGGTAAGGTTGGCGGTGGTAGGGGTGGTGGATTACCCACCACTCTGACAAAGGTATGCAGCATTTTAACGTAAAAAAAAAAATGAAATCAATAAAAGCGTGGGGCGTTGGGCAACTAGCAACCAGCCCTCTCTTAACATTAACAATTATGGTGATTAACAGTGATACCCAGAGCTCATTATTCACAGGCAGCAGAGAGAGAGAGAGAGAGGGGATAGAGATAAGGTTGTTTATTGGAGAGGGTCCTTTTCACAAGGTGCAGTCGTTCATCATTTGGGCAAAGGGGGGTGGGGTTGTTAGTGGAATGCGGTGGTGGGGGTGGGGATTGGGGCATGAGGGGCACCACAATTAAAACACAGTATGACCTTGTGGCTGGAAGGACCTACAGAGGTGGAAAATGTAACCAAGGAGGAGAAACATCATGATGGAGAATCAGCTGCAATCAGGCCTCTCGTCCAATGGCAACATCATCCATGTGATAAAGTGAGGTGGGTTATTTATGAACACAGCTGTAATTTTGGCTTTGGGAACGTCGATTTAAAATATCAATTTACATATTGTTTAACGAGTTAACTTGCCTATTCAATATTTTCTTTCATATATGCGGTAGCAGTGATGGACTCTCATATTAAATATGGCTAAGGGCATTTTCACACCTATAGTTCATTTACTCTTGTCCAAATCAGTTGATGATTTTTTAAAACTTGTAGTTTTTCCCTCTGCTTTAGTTTATTTTACACAGAAAAATCAGAGTGAGATTGTTCTCAGTGCTCTTATTAGCCAGAGTTGTCTGAAGTGGGAGCTACAAATTTAAATACAGGGAGCACCTTGAGGCAATTGTTGTTGTTATTTGGCGCTATATAAATAAAATACAATTGAGCTGAACTAAAGAAGGTGCTGTGTTCTGGACCTTTGAAGAGCATGAAGAATTTCTGTTCATTTTATGGTTAGTTGCTAGCCCGCACAGACCCTTTGCACATGTAAAGTACATTCCCGCATTGAGAATGCAAAGCATATGTTGCTACGGGATGTTTTTTAGCTCAAACTTGTAACGTACACCTAGTAGTTGGTTTGGATCAGTGATTTCTTTAAAAATCACTTAAATAGAACCTGTCTGACAAAGTGAAGTGGGCCAAAAGATCTCAAAAAGCAACACATCATGCCACAATATAAAGAACAGTTCAGAAACAAAATCCTTGACATCTATCAGTCTGGAAAGAGTTGAAAAAGCCATTTCTAAGGCTTTTGGACTGCAGAGAACGACAGAGCGAACCACTGTCCACGAACTGAGAAAACTTTAAACAGTGGTGAACCTTCCAAGGAGTGTCCAGCTATTCAAAATGACTCCAAGAGCAGCATATCAATGACTCATCTAGGAGGTTACAAAGGATCCTTGAACAACATCAAAAGCACTATAGGCCTCATTTGTCTCAGTTAAGGTCAGATTTACAATATAAATGGGAGACCTCCAAAGTAAAAACCATTGCTGGCCAAAAAGAACACACAGGCATATATTTAAAAAAAAAAAAAAAACATTTTGATTTTGAGTCCCAATACTAGAGAATACCCACATGCTGATGAGACAAATGTTGAACCTTTTAGTAGGCTTGAGTCCCACATAAAACTAACACAGTATTTCATAAATAGAACATCATACCTGGAGTCAAACATGGTGGTGACTGTGTGATGATCTGGGTCTGCTTTGCTGCTTCAGGACCTGGATAACTTGCCATAATTGACTCTGGAATAAAAGCACTAAAATATAGGGCTATACAAGGCAGTAATATTATCGTATTCATTACAGATACAGACAACATTGGACACCAGGTCTTTTACAGATATTTTTGAGATGTCATTGTTGTCTAAACTGACAAGAATAGACCTGGAAAAATGTCAACTCTGCATACCTACCTACAAACATCTCGGACGTATTGTGCATTATTTTTGTGTATTAGTCTTTACAAGTCCTGCCAACATATAGGCAAGTTGAGATATTTATCTGCATATACTGAATGGAAAATACTTGTGCTTCAAAAACAGACCACATAACTGGTTTGAAATGGATTCGTATACAAAATATTGCTATTCTATAGTAATACAATAATGTCAACAATTAATAGTTAATCAGAAAGTATTTAGAACAAGAACAATTTAGAACAATTTTCAGTCAGTTTTCATTTTCAGATAAGAAAATGTCAAATGTTTTCAGCTCCAGTGTGAAAATGTGTTATGTTTGTGTCCTGTTTACTGAGCACTTGCCCTGCCGGTTTACTGACAGGTTTTTTTTAACAGACAGAGTCCATCAACTTATTCAGAGTTTAACTCTCACTATGGAATGAACAACCCAGTAAACATGCCAATACAGCAATGTGAAAATAGCCCAGAATGAAAACTTTCCTGATCCAGTGGACTAAACTGAGCTAGTTGTAGTTGGAAACCTGAGGAGAAACTCACTTTAGCTCCAAGGGTGCTGCAGAACTCTATCCATGCACGTGAGGTGGACTGGGGTCGACAAATCAAACACAATGTCAGGTGGAATGCCATCTAGCCAGAAGACATGTTCTCTTAGAAGCTGGGCGAACCCCCACAAGTACCAACCATTTCAGGTTTTTCGTACCTAGCTATCCACCTTTCCATCAGCTGCTCTGACAGACATTGACAGAAGTGCTGCAAAACCCTACGTGACACCAAACCAAACAAAAGACAAATGGTATCCTTAACTCCCTAGCTTAATAAACAAGAGAAAATGTACAAAAAATCGTCAGTTCACCCCTTTTGTTTTAGTAATATAAAGTTCTTTATACAACATCTGCTGCTGTAATCACCTTCACGGTTTGCCATTTAATTTTTTATTCTCTGCAGACAATTTAAGCATGGCTGACAAATTTCTCATATATCATAGTTTGTGCACACAAATTGATGAGGGTTTACAGGAAGGGTTCAGTGAGTGTGAGATAATTTGAACAGTGTTAAAGATAATAATAAAGCCTGGTACTTTCAAAGAAATGTTAACCAACAAAGACGATTCAGTCTAAAGAATGCCGCTCTCATATTTGAGACAACAACAGTGCTGACCTCTTTGAAGAGTTAAGTAAAGCTAAACAGCAAGACAAGTAGAGCTTTCAGGAGTTTCTGTAATTATGGATTTGAAACAGCGTGCACTCTTTGAGTGATGATAGCCTGGTGGGTGCTGAACATTCAAAAACCAAACACTCGTCGTTTCTTTTACTGTCTCCTTTCCATCCAGGGTCCCATAACACCAACCCAGATGTTCTCTCCCACCAGTTTCCCAGTTCCCACCCCACCAAAAAAGAATAGATTCCCATTCTCATCCATTGTTGGATCCCTCACCTAGGAGATTAAGTCATCAGAGATATCCACTAGAGATTTGCGTGAGTATATAGGAGCCTGTACCACCTGTACCCAGAATCCATCCATCTTCTTCTGCTTATCCGGGGCCGAGTCACAGGGGCAGCAGCCTAAGCAGAGAAGCCCAGAGCTCCCTCTCCCCGAAAGTGTAACATTCCGACCATTTGCCACACAGCTAATATGAAACGCTTTGAGATGAGAATGTGTTGACAGTTCATATAATCAAATGAACAGATTAAATTAGACAGTTGTGGATGACAAGCAATAATCTGAAATGAGAGAAAGGCTAAATCAGGGCACTAATATACTCAATTCAGGTGTGCGTGATCCCTAGGCTAAACTGTGTAGATCAGGGGTGTCCAACTCCAGGCCTCAAGGGCTGGTGTCCTGCAGGTTTTAGATGTGTCCTTGATCCAACACAGCTGATTTAAATGGTTAAGTTACCTCCTCAACATGTCCTGAAGTTCTCCAGAGGCCTGGTAATGAACTAATCATTTGATTCAGGTGTGCTGACCCAGGGTGATATCTACAACCTGCAGGACACCGGCCCTTGAGGCCTGGAGTTGGACAGCCCTGGTCTAGATGGTCATCATTTGGTATGGTCTCCATTATTCCTGTCGGTTATTCATCCAACTGCTCCGTGTCCTTATTTGCAGATCCTCCACCAGTCTCTTTTCTTTTCACCTCTCATTTCTGGCTTCTGTAACTGACTTTTTTACATTTATTTCTATATTCTTCCACAAAAGCTGTAATACATAAAACATGTAAGGAGAACCCATTAACATCACATAACAGTAATAGAAGTAGGACCACTAATAAAGCTATATAAAGTTAACTATTGTTACCTGATGTTGGTGAATTGTCCATGTAGAAGTTTGTTCATTTGCATTGAACTCGTTACAGATTGATTGCCATGCAGTCATTTTCTTGATTTGTGTCATTTCTTCTTCAGTGATGGGGTATCTAGAGACTACTGTCTTCAAAAGAGTTTCCTCGTGCTCAGTGAAGTTGTTGGACCGCTGTCTCTTTTCTGCTGCCATTGATATAGTTGGATTTTTTTTGTCCAGTTTCATAGAAATGTAAGCTATTTTGATTCCACTCCATGTTTTATAAGCAAACCCAGTTTGGTTAAATCACACTAGCACTCTTGTTTTTAAAATAATCCCAGTTGCTTTAGTTCAAGACTCCATAGTCCAGGTGTTAGTAATCTCTGAGGAGTCTGTGTTTCAGAAAGTGGATTATTAGGAACTGATTAACAATTCTAAATTAAGGCGTACTCTTGGCATAAATTGCAAACTGCCTCATAGTGAATAGACGGTAAGTGAAAACAACAAAATGCATTTATATGACAATATACAGCCCAAATGAATATACACAAACTGGATTTGAAATCTTTATGACATCCATTGGAAGCAAATACTTCTTGTGCTTTCTGTCTCTATGAAGGGCCTTGTGCAGACTGTTTAAAGGCTCTTTACCACATTATTCTGGTCTACTGTCAGAAGACATAAAGTCAACAGGTAACTGAATAAAACCTTCTTGATGTATTAAATTTCCCTGACTGTCTGATATATGCAACACAATGAGTGTGTTTAGGGATTAATAATCCAACTGTTTCCAGTTCTGAGATGATGCTGACTTTGCGTATCTGGTGATACAGAGTACCAGTATGATACTAGCGGTAAATTAATAAGCTGTATTCCTCACTGCAGAAAAAGTCTAGCAGTCATTTTTTTTATGTTTAAGGCAACATTAGACTCAACTGCTTTTCTACATTTGCTCCACCTTTGTCTAGATTGCATGGGTGCATCCACGCTGGTGAGCTGCTATTTTTTTTTCTATAAATATATTGTGTGTGGACTCAACTCTAAATGTTCTTTTTGAAAAACAGATTCTTTTCTCTTTGTTGCTGTGTTGACAAGCACTATTGGATGTATCAATTATTATATTAAATGTGTACTATATGGCATGTGTATGCCCTTAATTGGTGCTAATTAAAAACATCTTTTTGTTTAAGTGAGTACTTTGTATATTTTTAGGGAAAGGCTTTTCATCTTCTGGTCTCATTGTCAGTATTTCGCCTTTCTTTTCATCAATCCTTCCTCTATTCCTCTGCTTTTGTCTCCACGTTGGACCAATATAGATGCTTAATGAGCCATAAAATATAATTCAGAAATGATAGTCGTCTGAAAGAGATGGAGAACAAGAGCGAGGGAAAGAGAGATGGAGAGATGGGAAGACAAAGACAGTTTACTGTCAACAGTAATCACATTTCAGTAAAATCTTCTTTTTTCAAAGTGGTGCATACCAGCTGAACCATTCCAAAAGATGGGCTCAGGATCACAAAGTACAGAAACAACAGAGCAGGGCTATATGTCATGTCGTCTTTACCTAACCCTTTGCTGAAGGGGAACGTTGAGATACTACTACTACTGAGCTTCCCACATAGATGCAAATAGCCTGAACCTCAGAACCATTATTTTCTGTTGAACAATAATAAATGATACAGAATCTGTCCCACACCAGCCGAAAACCGATGGCTGATTCTAAATTTCATGGTATTTTGAATCAAGTGCAAACTGCTTTTGATTGCACTCAACTGGGACTTTTATTTTTTTATTTATCTATTTTTGGACAGTGAAGAGATGGACAGGAAAGGGGGAGACACACAGCAAAGGGCTTTAGTCAGACTCAAACCCAGGCCGCTGCTCTCTGGTCACTTGCTCACCCACTGAGCTAAAGAAGCACTTCAAGCTTTGATTTTTAAACTGAATTCAAATAACTGATTATATAACCCTCACATCTTAACAGCCCTTCAGCTTGGTTCTGTTGAAAGACTCTTCCTGTTAAAAGTGAGGTCTTTCTTCTCACTGTCACCAGCTGCTTGCACACAGGGGATTGTCTGATTGTTGATATTTTCTCTTTGAATGATTTTTCTAGTTTTATGATCTTCAGCTCATTTGTAACATTCACAATTGCCAAAGATAGAGCTACATGGTTTTATAATATAATTATATTATAAACTCTCCCAAGATATTTAGTCCCAATAGTCATCTAATCTGACTATTGAGACATAAAAGTTTTAAGAATAACTAAGCATTCAAAAAAATGACCCAGTGTCTTTTTACTGATCTTTTATAGTCCATTTTCATCCACAGTTTATGCTACTCTGCTATAAAGAAAGAAAGAAAAAAGAAAGACCGACGGAATAAAATATTAAATGTGCTCAGTGTTTTTCAGCAGGCTACATTATGAAGCTTAGTCCACCAATGTATTCTGCAGTGTGACAATAGAAAGCCTTTCAGATCCAGTAAAAACCTACAGCTCATATTGAAAGCTGGCCTTTATGTACCATTCAGTGGTGGGTGAAAGAGGGCTTTTTTGATCCAGTGAGTCATACTTTAAATGTACTAGCTGGACTGGTCTGTCTATTGTGTCCTCTCTCCTATTATTGGGCATATCCAGTGTTGGGGAGTAATGGAATACATGCGTTACTTATTTAAAATACAAAATATGAGTAACTGTATTCCATTAGAGTTACTGCTTAAATAGGTGATAATTAGAATACAGTTACTTTATTGAAATAAATGGATTACACTGTGGTCTTTTCCTGTTTGTTATGTTAGGCTATCCCCTCTCTAATTTTGGTAATTCCACACATTGCCGGAAACCCAAACAAAATACGCAATGAGAGGGTCTCACCAGGAACCTGACCATGCAATGCAAACTCTGTTTGCCAGCAACCAAGCTGCTCAGTGTCAGAAAACTCCACCTCCAACCTAAAGAAACATCTGGAAGTAAGCTCTTTTAAAAAAAAAAATATTAACATTAGCCTACTGCAACTACCTTATTTTGGTTGTGGTAGCTACCTGGGTTATGTACCACTTCAGTATCTTGGATGTACTACTGCTGTGTGATTTATTACTATTAATGAAGGCAACATTACAACCTCCTAGCTGCAAATAATCATGTGCAGTTCTGAAAGCAGACAGAACAAAAACATATTACTGATACAGAAATAGTTTTCTATATGAGATCACTGCAAAAAGTGCAGCCTTACCTAATGTCCACCCTACTGTTACTCCATCAAGTCTAACAGTCTGCAGTCGATGAACTACCCTCAGCTAACAATGTTAGCTTGGTGGTGAGTAGCCTTTAACAATAGTAATCACACATCAATAGTACATTCATGTAGTTGTAAAAAGCATGACAATATATGAAGTAATCCAAAGTATTCAGAATACATTACTCACATTAAGTAACTTAATGGAATATGTTAAAACTACATTTTGGACCATGTATTCTGTAATTTGTAGTGGAATACATTTTCAAAGTAACCTTCCCAACACTGAGCATATCAAGACAATTAAACAACAGGAATATAATTGAGTCTCAACAGACTCTAGTTACTTTGAAATAAAATATTAATTAATTAAATTAAACATTTCCATTACTTTGAAAACTTGTAAATGATTTCATACATGTTATGTTCTGTTAAAACTGCATTAAATCAACACTCATTGCTCATTACATTATTGTAGTTTCATATCATATCATAACACTGAATTAGGCTACAGTCACACCAGAGCAGGGGTCGGCAACCCGCGCCTCTTT
Organism: Pelmatolapia mariae; assembly: GCF_036321145.2. Lineage (NCBI taxonomy): Eukaryota > Metazoa > Chordata > Actinopteri > Cichliformes > Cichlidae > Pelmatolapia > Pelmatolapia mariae. The sequence continues at coordinate 32,219,822 of NC_086228.1, read as the reverse complement.
CATCCTGGGAAAATACATTATAACTATTTAACTGAAGTGTATTTTACTTGTGTTAGTTCTTTTTATAACTTGTAGTTCTAAATTGGAAGATTATTATGATCTTGAAATAGTAAAATAAAATTATATTTTATTATTTTAAGTGTTTTATTAAATAAGCGTCACACTCGCGGAAGCTGGTATACCCCCTAAAAGGCCATGCATTTATCGAGACTTTCAAGCCCAGGTGGCCAAGTATGGAGAATTGTAAGAAAAGAAAAATATGCGAAGAAAATAGAACATTTAATGATGCTTGGGCAGATTTATTTGGATTTACTTCTGACGAGAGTGGCCTTGTCAATCTTTGAATCCACATACGTATGTGAGCAGCTACTCTACACCATGAACTATGTTAAAAACAAACACCTCACAGACGACAGCTTACAGTCCTGTTTAAAGATGAAAGTGACTTCGTACAGCACCGATTTACAGACGCCGTGCGCAGAGGTTCAGGAGCAGAAGTCCCATTGTAAGCACACCTGTCAGGGACCTGGATCTGAGCCATCCAGGGTCCCTGAGCAGTTATGGACTGGTATTATATTATATGTGTTCTTGGTGTTGCTGTTCCTTGTTCTCCCTGCTTGCAGGTGTGTGTGTGTGTGTGTGTGTGTGTGTGTGTGTGTGTGTGTCTTTGTGTTGATGGGTCCCTGCTCAGGTGTGGCCAACCACCTGGCAGGGTCACACCTACCAGGCACCTTCAGGCCTGGTAGGTGTGACCCTGCCAGGTGGTTGGCCACACCTGAAGACAATCACACAGCTGATGAAGCCCCGTCGGAGGAGCTACTTAAGAGTGTGGTGGAGCTCTCTCCGACGCTGGATCATTGCGTGACTTCACGTTAGTCTCTCGTCCAGTCAGTAAGGTTAGTCTGCGGCATTGCGTGTGTCTTACGGCTGCCTGTTTGTTATCTCCCCAGGAGAAGCGTGGAGACGAGAGGTCAGCGAGCACGGGGTGCTCAGACACTGAGGAGTGGGGACAAGGAAAACTGAAACTGGAAGAGGACATGTCACGGGAGTCGGGAATGCACTGAGGAGTTATTGTTATTTTCACTGTAAATAAACGCACGGTTTGCATTTGGAGCTCCGCGCCTGGGTCCTCCTATCGATGTTTGCAGGAACATGCTTTTCAGCATCTCTTTCTTGACCACTTTTCACACACGGTTGCTGTACAAGGGAAACACTAGTTGGAGACTAGGGTGGGTGATTGTTGCAATCAACTTGCACTTTCCTTTGAAATGGTCGCTTCAGAGACGAGGACCAAGTCTAAGACCACCACCAAGAGACTGCGCAGGAATATAGGGCGCAGATTTCAATGGGCTATATTTTTAACTTGCAAATTTAGAAACAAACAGAAACAGGTAGTTCATTTTCATTAATGGCAAGCATTTTACCACAAGCAGCACAAATTTGAATAGTATTCTGTCGGTCTGTGTGTGCACACGGTTGAGAAAAGACAGAGATGTTTTCACTCCATACTGATCTCTGTGTAGAAATATGATTCAAAACATAAAACACTGGAACGTGCTCTGCTCACTATAGAAAGGAAAGTAAGATGTATCCACACTTGTTAGAGAAAAGAATTGGAGTGGAAGATTTGCATAGCTGAAGAAGTAGAACAAAGATTACAAGTTTGCGTCATCATTCACATCATCGCAGATCACCTCTTCTTTTCTACTACTGCAACCAACTGAAAGACACAGACCTATATTCTCATCCTCCTCTCCTTTGCTCGTCTGCTCTTCCTTCTCCTCTCTCCTATCTGTCTGTCTTGGTGAAAGGCCAGTGTGAGCACAAAGGCCTGCTGTAGTAGGTAGTTATAGAGCTCCATTGTCAGACAGCCTTTCTCTATCTGCTCCATCTTAATAAGAGCAGTCGTCATTTAGAGTCTAAGTCGCTCTCAGCCTCCTGGCTTTAATTATGACGTATCGATTGTCTCGTTAAGTCTAGTTTGGCTTAATGAAATCTATTGTTACCTCTAATTCTTCCTTCCATTGTCCCGCCCTGCAGCGCTCGGTGTGTGATGTGGACCTGAGTTCTTTTTGTGTTGTCTAATCTGACTCTGTGTGTCCGTGCAGGCACGTTGTCATGTTTGTTTCTATTCGTTTGCGTCTTAGTTTATCTATGTTTGTGTCTGTAGGTGTGTTCTTTTTTTTGCAGTGCGTATATCTTTGCTCCAGAGCCTAAACCTGTGTGTGTGTTTTCGTACTCCTCGTGTGTGTGTGTGTGTGTGTGTGTGTGTGTGTGTGTGTGTGTGTGTGTGTGTGTGTGTGTGTGTGTGTGTGTCTTTGTGTTGATGGGTCCCTGCTCTAAAAGGCACTGCTGTCACCGTTTATCTGCTGCTTCCTGATTCCCTTCCATCGACTCTCAGCCAATCAATTCACTAAATGATGCAATTATACGCCCTCTCTCTCCTCCCCCAACATTTAAAGTTGAGAGGTTTATTTTGGATCAATCCAGACCACTTTGTGTGCAAATTACACAATTGCATTGCCTTCAGATTCCTTAGGCAGCCCAATTGGAGCAAGTCCTGGGTGTGAATGCCTAATGAGAGACCCTGTCCTTCAAAAATGCTCTGTCGAACACAGCCAATTAGAGAGGTGGCAGCAGAAAAAAAAACATCACCCGTTCCTGCTGTTTCTTTAAAGCTGCTTCACACCAAATCCCATTCACCACAATCCATTGGTTTAAGTAGTGCTTTAGCATTGACACCTTGTGTATTTTAAGATTTTTGCTTTCATGTTGGTGTCTGTCACGGGAAGAGTATTTTATCAAGGATCTCATCAAGAACAGAAATTCAAAAACATAATACATAACACCAAATTCAACTTCAGCAAAGGCATTTTTTGTGTGTATATATATATATATATATATATATATATATATATATATGGGCAACAACATCAGAATATCATTCAAAGTGGAGAACTGTAGTGGGGGCAAATGGGAACCACCAAGTCCGCTAGCCACAGCCACAACCACCAAATGCATGATGAATGCAGAGGGACAGGCAAGTCCTAAGGGGTCAGCTAAATGGGAGAAAGAAGATCGGGGCTATCAACACCTACGCCCTGCCCGTGATCAGGTACCCTACTGGGATAATAAGCTGGCCAAATATATATATATAACCAACACCCCACTCGCCCCTGCGGACGGTTTATCCTTCAAGCTCGGGTCCTCTACCAGAGGCCTGGGAGCTTGAGGGTCCTGCGCAGTATCTTAGCTGTTCCCAGGACTGCGCTCTTCTGGACAGAGATCTCCGATGTTGTTCCCGGGATCTGCTGGAGCCACTCGCCTAGCTTGGGAGTCACCCCCCCTAGTGCTCCGATTACCACGGGGATCACCGTTACCTTCACCCTCCACATCCTCTCAAGCTCTTCTCTGAGCCCTTGGTATTTCTCCAGCTTCTCGTGTTCCTTCTTCCTGATATTGCTGTCATTCGGAACCGCTACATCGATCACTACGGCTGTCTTCTTCTGTTTGTCTACCACCACTATGTCAGGTTGGTTAGCCACCACCATTTTGTCCGTCTGTATCTGGAAGTCCCACAGGATCTTAGCTTGGTCATTCTCCATCACCCTTGGGGGCATCTCCCATTTTGACCTCGGGACTTCCAGGTTATACTCGGCACAGATGCTCCTGTACACTATGCCGGCCACTTGGTTATGGCGTTCCATGTATGCCTTGCCTGCTAGCATCTTGCACCCTGCTGTTATGTGCTGGATTGTCTCTGGGGCATCTTTACACAGCCTGCACCTGGGGTCTTGCCTGGTGTGATAGACCCCAGCCTCTGTGCTGCCATGATTAGTGCCTCCGTGCTGTCTTTCAGTCCAGCTTTGTCCAGCCACTGGTAGGATTTCTGGATATCAGCCACCTCCTCTATCTGCCGGTGGTACATACCGTGCAGGGGCCTGTCCTTCCATGATGGTTCCTCGTCTCCCTCCTCTTTCTTGGGTTTCTGCTGCCTGAGGTATTCACTGAGCACTCGGTCAGTTGGGGCCATCTCTCATCCTGGACTGTGGTGCTGACACTCACCAGTCCTCGGCCCCCTTCCTTCCGCTTAGCGTACAGCCTCAGGGTGCTGGACTTGGGGTGAAACCCTCCATCCATGG